>NW_007253594.1:413520-507396 GCF_000164805.1 Carlito syrichta | reverse complement strand
CTGTCTTCTCAAGCTGGTAAATTAGTTCACAGTTAGGGTCAGTTGCCCCTGGCCTGCTGTAAAGGACAGTTCAGATCACCCTCAGTGCATCACTCAAATCTGGCCTGTGTCTGTTTTTCAAGCTTGTTTTCCCCATTTTGGTGCTGTTATCTTGAATTGCCAGCAGGTGGTGCTAACTCAGCTGCTCGCCCCAGAGGCAGTGTAGCCGGGCAGAAGTCAGGCAGAGGCTGGAGATGGGAGCCTGCCTCAGGGCACATGGGAGGAGGCCCATGGCTGGCAGGATGTCACAGTGGCAGCAGAGGTGGCAGCGATCCTAGCAGATCTTGCCTGCAGAGGCTTCAAGGACTGAAGTCGTGGATCACCTCAGGCATGGGTGGTGTGATGCCCCAGCGGGGTGCCAGCGGCTGCTGTGGCTGTGGCTGCAGTGGTTGTCCAGACTGCTGCAATGCCCCAGTGATGGTGATGGCTGAGCTCCATGTGAAGAGCAGGCTGCCAATGTTGGGATCCATAGGCCCCAGGGAGAGAGCCAGAGACCCTCTGAATTATCCTTGGCAGAGAGTCTCATAGACCAGGCTGCCCCATCACCATCTTGCTGGAAGTCCCCTGAACAGGTTTTTAATGCAGATGTCTGTCCTATTCACTGATCTCTCTGGAGTTCTTCCTCATTCTTTTCTTGCCACACCCTTTGTCCTTTGTCCCAGGGCTGGATCAGGGTAGCGGGTGGGGTCCCTGGAACTTGGCACTCATCAGATCCCTCTGAAGTTTGTGCTCTCAGGATATTTCCTCTGTACCATGATCCAGCCCTGAGTAGTTGATCTGCCATTCACAGAGATCGGATCCCTGGGCTGCATCCAAAGCCCCTTCCAGTGCCTTGTTAGGTCTGTCTCCTACTTCAATGGTAAGGACTGTTTATCCTTTCAAAGAACCAGCTTTTTGTTTCATTGATTTTCTGGTATTAACTTTTTGTCTTCTATGTCCTGAATTTGGGCTTTTATTTTGGTGGATTTGGATTCTTCTGCTGAAGTTAGGGTTTTGCTGGTCTTGCTTTTCCATCTTCCTTAGGTGACTTGTTATGCTGTTAACTTGTGATCTTTCCATTTTCTTCATGTGTGTTTGTAAAGATATGAATTCCCCTCTTACTACTGATTTCATGGCATCCCAGAGGTTTTGGTAAGATGTTTCTTTATTTTTATTTGTTTCTAGGTACCTTTTAATCTCTGTTTTGATTTAATTTTGATCCAGGAGTTGTTAGCATCAAACTGTTTAGTGTCCATGTCTTTGTTGGTTTGGGAGGAACATTGTTGGTGTTGATATTTATTTTTATTCCACTGTGGTCTGAGAAGGTACATGACAGAATTTCAATCTTATGAAAGTTGTTTATGCTTGATTTATGGCCAAGGATTTGGTCAATCTTAGAATATATTCCATGTGATGATGAGTAGAATATATATTCTATGGTCATTGGATGGAGCTGGTCTGGAAGCTGCATAATCTCTTAGGGATTGGATGTCTGGGAAGGAATTTAATTCTCCTTCACTGATGAAACTGAGCTTGGTTGGGTAGGAAATTCCTGGTTGAAATTGTTTATCTTTGAGGACTTTGTATATAGGACGCCAGTCCTTTCTGGCTTGTACTGTTTCTGCCAATAGGTCTGCTGCTATTCTGATTGGTTTTTCCCTGTAGGTAGTCAGACCTTTTTCTTTTGCTGCCTTTAGAATTTTTTCTTTTCTGTCTACTTTGTGTAGGTAAATGGCTATGTGTCTAGGGGCTGGTCTTCTCATTTGATGTCTTGTGTGGGTTCTCTGTATCTCTTGTGCTTGGCTGGTCACATCTCTGGTGAGTTAGGGGATGATTTCTTGGATTATCTCCTGGGATACTCACTCCAAGTTGTCCTCTGTTTCCCTTTCTTCTTCTGAATACCAATCAGGAGTATGTTTGGCCTCTTGATATAATTGCACATCTCCTGTAGGCTTTGTTCATTTTTTCTGAGTCTTCTTTCTATGTTTTTTACAGATCAGGTTAATTCCATATTCTGGTCTTCAAGTTCTAAGATTCTTTTCTCAGCTAGATTAATTCTGCTTTCCATGCTTGCCATCTTGTTATTTATTTTTTGAATGAATTTTTTTAATTGCCAAATCTCTGTTACAAGTTCTTTCAGTGTTGCATCTTGTCTTTCTTGAGTTTTATTCACTCTTTCCATCCATTCCCTAATCCCTGTCATATTCTGGGGCCAGTTGTTGGTGACTTCCATTGTTTGGGCACCAAGGTCTGATATTTCAGGAGTTTTGTCTTTGGTATCTTTGAAATTGCTTGTGATCTTCCTTTGGTTTTTCCTCATTTGTGAAAGATTTCTTGTTTTTCTCTTTAGTTCTGTTATTCAGCATGAGTGGGACAGACTTTTCCTTCTGATGTTTGCTCATTCTTCTATTCTTCCCTGATCTGTACTCTGAATTTATTCCATTTTGAAATAGGACAGTGGACAGGAAGCTTTGCTGTCTTTTGTAGTTTTTGAAAGTTGAGTAAAGTAGAGGATGAGGTGCTAAGATTCAGAAACTACTTACAAATTACAATTTCCATGTATTGTGGTATGTGTTCTGTGACACCCACTCTCCACCACCACTCTATATGACAATGCAAAGCAGAAACCAATGCAAAAGAACAACTGAAGACACACACACACATACACACACACACACACACACACACACCAAAACAAACTGTAATAACAACAAAACAAAGTAAACAAAAAAAGCCAAGGAAAATGAACACACACACACACACACACACACACACACACACACACACCTAGAACAAAGTGAATGGAGAAGAAAAACAGAAAGAGTGAGGGGAAAAAGGGAATTCAGATTGAACCCTCACACATACATTGACACATACCTTAAACTATAAAAAATGAAAATTAAAAAACAGAAGAGCAAAAGAGAAAAAACAAACAACAACAACAAAACTGAAAGATGAACACTCAATCATTCACATACACACAAATAGAAAATAACAAATAAAAGAAGAAGCAGAAAAACAAAAGAAAAAAAAATTGGGGGTGCAAATCAAACCCTCACATACACATTCATGCACAAAGGAAAAATATTTTTAAAATAGATAAACTAGCAAACAAACAGGCAAAAATCTTTAAAAAATTAAATAAAAATTAAAAGAAAACCTGCCCTCTTTTGACAGGCTCTGTAATTGTTCCTCTAATCAGGTCTCTCCGGTAGAGCCACCTCTTTCACTCTTTTCTCAGTGTCTGGAGCAGGGAAGGAGGAGGGGCAGTTGAGATGAGGCTGCAGTTCTCCCCTCCCACTCTTATACAGTCAGGGGGATCTCCTCTGTTGAGAAGATGTGGGATTGTCTCTTCCCCAGGTATGGACTTGTGAGGGTGCTCTAGCCAGGCCTATTCAGGAATGGAGTTCTCCAATTGCAACTGATGCCCAGGCTCCACTTGGGTTTGTCCTCAGTCATGGCCCAGCTATGTGGGTCTGACACTCTCAGGATTTCTCGGGGGAGGGGGTTTGGGTCAGTCCCAGACTCACCACTGATCTCCTTGGAGTCCTTACTCATCATTTTCTGGCCACACCCTTTTGTCACAGTTGGATCAGGGTAGGGGATGGGGCACCTGGAACTCAGCACTCATGAGGTCCCTCCAAAATTTGTGCTTTCAGGATTTTCCCTCTGGTTCATGATCAATCTCTGAGTAGTTGATCCACCAGTCACAGAGATCAGGTCTATTGCTCCGTGGTGAGCAAGTTGGAGGACTTTCCTGTCCTGCCTTCAAGGTGGTGGTGGGGTGCCTCTCTTATTCTCTTCTGTGAGACTTTGCCTCTGGACTCCCTCCACAGCCCCTGCTGCCAGTGCCCTGCCAGGCCCTGAAGTGGTGAGGCTAAGCCTGGAACTAGCAGTCTCTCCTACTGCAGTGGTGAAGCAGAGCCTGGGGCAGTAATCTCTCCCCACTACTTCTTCATAGGATAACTTTTGTCTGTTTAAAAAAACATGGCGCTCTGCTTCTGCAACCTGGGAAGAGCCGGAAAACAAGCAGAGAAGCTGCAGCACCAGCTATTGCACCAGGGCCCTGGCCACTTGCTCACAAGCCCTCACTTATTCAGTCTCTCCCAGAATTTTCTTCCCAGGAAGGGATTTTGTTGATTTAAAAAAAATGATGCATGGCTTCTGTGGCACAGGATTGCTAGGGTCCAAGCCCAGAAGCTGCACCACCAGCTACTGCACCAGGATAGCCTTGCCGCTAGCTCGCTAGCCCTCAGTCAGTCACTCACATGCCTATTCACTCACCAGCACATACACAAAATTTTCCATACACCCCCTAGCTCATACTGGGATTCGCATAGTCTGACTGACTTAGCCACCATCTTCCTGAATCCTCCACTTCTCTCACTTTCAACCATAAGATAGAAAAGATTAGGGGAAACTATGTCAAAAGTCAAGATTGGCCAACTTGTAGCTGTAAAATAAAAGCTCTTGAAGGAAAGTAAAAGTGCCTCTGTGGTGAACACACAGTGATAAGAAAGCAAAACATCCTTATTTCTGATATAGAGAAAGTTTTAGGTGTCTGAATAGAAGATCAAACCTGTTACGATGTTCCCTTAAGCCAAAGCCTAATCCAGGGCAAGACCAAATTCTCACCAACTCTATGAAGGCTGAGAGAGAAAAGGAAGTCACAGAAGAAAAGCATGAAATCATTTGAGGTTGGTACACGAGATTCATGAAATTTCTGTTTTGGCATTAATATGCTTTGAATAATGACCTCCAGTTGCATTTGTGTTGCTATAATGGATATGATTTTTTTAATGGCTGCATAGTATTCCATGGTATAGATGTACCGTACTTTAAAAAATTCAGTCCATCATTGGTGTCATTTTTTTCTATCCCATGTCTTTTCTATTGTGAATAGTGCTGTGATAAACATCTGAGTGAAGTTGTCTTTTTGATGAATCATTTTATGGTCCTTTAGGTATATATTCAGCAGTGAGATTGCTGGGTTGAATCATAAATCTATTTTTTGTTATTTGGGAAATTTCCAATTGCTTTCCACAATCGCCTATCTTTTTACCCACAGTGTATGATCATTCTCTTTTGTCTGCAATGTAGCTAACGTCTGTTGTTTTTTGACATTAATAATAGTCATTCTGACTAGTGTGAGATAGTATCTCAATGTGATTTTTATTTGCATTCTCTGATGATTAGTGATGTTGAGCATTTTTCCATATGTTTCTTGGCTGCTTATACATCTTTTATTGAGAAGTATTTGTTCATGTCCTTTTCCCACTTTTCATGAAGCTATTTGTCATTTTCTTCTCAATGCAAGTTCCTTATAAATTGTGGCTATTAGCCCTTTATCAGATGCATAGTTTGCAAATATGTTCTCTCATTCTGTAGGTTGTCTATTTACTTTGTTGTTACTTCATCTTACTGTACAGAAGCTCTTTGTGGTTTTGCTGCATTTGTTTTTGTGGACTTGTACATAAATTTGTTGCCTAGGTCAATGTTCTGAAGAGTGTTTCCTAGGTTTTCTTCTAGGATTATTAAAATTTGGGGTCTCCATATTGAGTTAATTTTTGTATGTGGTGAGAGGTGGGGTCCAGTTTGATTCCTCTGAATATTTAGCCAGTTTTTCCAGTACCATTTGTTGAATAGGGTGTTCTTTCCCCAATGATTATTTTTGTTGGCTTTGTGAGTGATGAGATGGTTGTAGATGAGCAGCTTTATTTCTGTGTGCTCTCTTCTGTTCCACTGGTCTATGCATTTATTTTTGTGCCAATTTCATGCTGTTTTGGTTACTGTCGACTTGTAGTCAAGTTTGAATTCTGTTGATGTGATGCCTCCCTCCAGCTTTGTTCTTTTTGCTTAGGATTGCTTTGGTTTTTTGGATCCCTTTTAGCTTTCATATAAATTTAAGAAATGGTTTTTCTCTAATTCTGTGAAAAACGATGCTGATCATTTGATAGGGATTGCTTTAAATTTGCATATTGCTTTGGGCAGCATGGACATTTTAATGATATTTTTCTTTTCAAACCAGAATTATGGAATGTTTTTCCATTTGTTTGTGTCATCTTTGATTTCTTACAGCAGCATTTTGTGGCTGTCTTTATAGAGGTCTTTCACCTTCATGGTTAAATGTATTCCCAATTGTGTGTGTGTGTGTGTGTGTGTGTGTGTGTGTGTCTATTGTAAGTGGGATTGTCTTTGTGATTTTGCAGGTGGTCTGATGATGCAGTGGTTCATAAGAAGATAATCACCAGGCAGGGCAGAGGCTATGTAGGTGGACTACAAATGTGGCATTCCCTTTGCAGATTAGGTCTGGGGAAGAGGGAGTAGCATGGCTGCACAACTGGTCACTTGGTTCTGTGATCCCAGGAAGATCTCTGACCACCACTGACACTATAGCCCTGGGACATGGGGATAGAGAGTCTCCCCCGACTTTTTAAGGTCAGCAGAGTTTTGGAGATGTGAGGGGGTTAGGGATGTTCTTCCACTCTACTTACTCTTTCTGACTGGCTCTAAAAAGGGTCAATCTCAGCCTGATTCTTGCTGTTTTCATTTCCTTTCTCTATGTGTTTTGCATGAGTTGTCCAGTGGTTCCAATTTCCTCTCCCTTGATTTTCTACTCGAAACTTTGACATCCAGCAGCAATCAATCTTTCCTCTGAGAAGTACTGGCTTGTCTTCATCAGTCATCTGAAAAAAGCCCTGTAAGCTTCAGGTCATCAAATATATCTGTGCTTTTCTTTATGATTTATGACTTTAGTGTCATGCTTTGAAAGGCATTCTCTATGCTAAGATTTTAAATATATTTACTAAAGTTTCTATGTTTTGAATTTAGTTTCTATATTTAAATGGTCCTGAGTTTATTTTGCCTTCAGATATAGATTGCAGTAATCTACCTTTCTTCCAAATGACTACACCATTTTCTCAGCATCAAAATATCATTTCCATCCATTGTCATTACCCTTTTTTAGCGATCTCTATATAACGTATTCTTTTTATATTTTAAAATTGTGGGGTACAATTAAGGGTTAGGTATACAAATATTCATTGTGCAGGTACCCTTGTTGATGAGGTGTGCCCCCCTTCCCCAGGAAGATATTGACTTCCATTGATCTCACCTCCCGGTCCCCCTCCCATAGTTTCCCGCTAGTGTCAGTCCTTTTCTTATTACAGTAGTTCTTTAAGATCCACTTATGAGTGAGAACATGTGGTACTCAGATCTTTGTTTCTGTGAAAGATCACTCAGTATTATAAACTCTAATTCCATCCACGTTGCTGTGAAATTCATGATTTTGTTCTTCTTAATGACTGCATAATATTCCATTGTGTATATGAACCATTTTTTTATCCAGTCCTCTTTTGATGGCCAGTATGGTTGGTTCCATATTCTTACTATTATGAACAATGCTGCGATAAACATATGTGTAAAGGTATTTTTCTTATAGAGTGATCTGAGTTCTTCTCGATATATTCCTAGTATGAGGATTGCGGGGTCATATGGAAGGTTGACAGAAATTCATACGAAAACATAAATGATCATGAATAGCCAAAACAATCCTTAGCAAAAGAAACAAAGCAGGAGGTATCACAGTTCCAGACTTCAAACTTTACTTTAAAGCTACAGTAATCACAACAAAGCAGTCTGGTATTGGTACAAGAACAGGCATCTAGACCAATGGAACAAGATAGAGATTCCAGAAGCAAAGCCTCAATTTTTCAACCAACTCATCCTTGACAAAGCCTCCAACAACAACCACTGGGGAGAGGAGAATCTGTTCAGTAGATGGTGCAGGGAAAACTGACTGATCACATGCAGAAGATTGAAATAGGACTCCTACCTATCACCATACACAAAAAATAACTCTAAATGGATCAAACACTTAAACATAAAATCTCAAACTATAAGAATCTTAGAAAACGCAGGAGATGGCCTTTTGGAAATTAGAACTAGCAACCAATTCCTGGTCAGAAACCTAAATGCCCATACTTTAAGAAATAAGTTAAACAAGTGGGACCTCATCAAACTAACGAGCTTCTGCAAAGCAAAAGAAACCATCAAGAGAGCAGGGAGACAGCCCATAGAATGGGAAAAAAATATTTGTCAACTGCATATGTGACAAAAGCCTAGCATCTAGGATCTGCAAGAAACTCAAATGTGCTGAAAGGAAAAAACTGAACAGCCCCATTAAGAAGTGGGTAAAAGACATGAATAGACACTTCTCATAAGAAGATATATGGGCAACCAACAGACACATGAAAAAGTGCTCACCCTCACTCATCATCAGAGAAATACAAATCAAAACCACACTGAGATATCACTTAACCCCAGTAAGAATGGCCATCATTAATAAAACAAAGAGCAACCGGTGTTGGTGAGGATGTGGAGAAAAAGGAACGCTTTTACACTGCTGGTGGGAATGCAAACTAGTGCAACCTCTTTGGAAGACAGTGTGGTGGTTTCTGAAAGACTAGAAATTGACCTTCTATGTGACCCAGCTATTCCCCTATTGGGAATATACCCAGAGGAACTCAAATCATTCTACAAAAAAGATACCTGCACACATATGTTTGTTGCAGCTCTATTCACAATAGCAAAAACATGGAACCAACCATGCTGCCTATCAAAGCTGGACTGGATAAAAAAATGTGGTACATATACACAATAGAATATTATGCAACCATAAAGAAGGACAAATATATGGACTTCACAGCAACTTGGATGAATTTAGAGTCATACTCAGTGGTCTATCACAGAAACAAAGAACAGAGTACCATATGTTCTCACTCATAAGCAGACCTTGAACAATTATAATACTGCAACAAAGGGATTGCCAATAGTGGGAAATTGTCAGGGGAGTGTGGGTGGGATTGGCAATTGAGTGAAACTGTCTGGGTAGGGAGGGGCATACCTCATCAACAAGGGTACCTGCATAATCAAAATTTGTATACCTAACCCTGAATTGTACCCCACATCTTGATGATAAAAGAATTTTTCATCTGGCTCATCAAATAAGATATCTTAAAATACAAATAAGGCTGGTAAGTGGACAAAGCATATTTATGATTTAGAAAACTGTCTTGTGTTTTGGGAAATATTGGCAAGGGTTGATATTTATGCTGCATAAAATTTTTCTTTTTAAGTAGGTTGTGTTCTACAAATTAATGATTTTTTAAAACTCATAGTTTTCAGAAAACAAAAGGAGATATATAAAAGATGGACTCGATCTAGGTCTCACTTACAAAACTGTTTTGTGAAGCTTATTTGTTGATTTATTTTTATCAACTTCCCATTTTTCTTGTAATTAAATTTATATATTATTATTATTATTATTTGCATTGCCTGAGCCATATTTTTCCCTGTGTTTTTCTATATAAGGGCATATGCCACTGTGATAGTGTGATACATTTGTAGTTTAGCCCTGGTAATGGGAAATCTCCATGTCAGCACAAAGTAGGGCTGCTTGCTTGCAAGACAAGAACATGAATGCTTTAGCAGCTGACTCCATTTGAGTTTGGTTTAGAATGCATCAAGTTGTGGCAGTTATCCTAAGTCTCAAGAATCCCTGAGAGACCTCTTCTCTTCCTAGAAGCACAAAGAGTGGGATTGCTCTTTTGTAGATCTCAGGTTTTATGAGTCAGGAGGGCTGGAAAGTACCCTGGGAGTTCCCACCATTATTGGTACCCATAACTCTTAGATTTTCGCTGGTATTTAAGATAGTAAATCAATACCAATCAGAGAGCTTCAGACTGAAGCCAACACAATGACATGGCATATGGCTAGAACCATTTGAGTCTTGGGAACATCATGAGACTTTGATGATCATTATGTTGGATAATTTCATGTATTATCTTGATTATCCTGAGTGCATGTTAAATTTTTTCTGCCTACTTCAATCTTGAAAGTTTTTTTTCTGTGAAAAAGAAATCTGTCTATATGTAAGTTAAATATGTATATATATATTTACATCCATAATGATATTCATAATAGTGATACATTTGACTTCCAGATCAGATAATTGCAATGTCATTTCCATATTTTGAAATGAAGTCTTGCTACTGGAACTCTCTTGAGTTAAACGTATTTATCTAACAAATACTCATTTCTCAGTGAATGCAGACTGTTTAATCTCCAGTTTAATATTGACCTAGAAATGGCAGCATTTTCCCAAAAACTTATTCTTTCAGGTTAAAACTTATAATGGATTGATAGCACTTAGCTTTTGCTGTGTGAAAACTACCTCAAAATGTATTGGCATATAAAGGCAACTATTTAGCTCATGACACTGTGGTTTGTGAATTTAGGGAGGGCTTAACTGACTGCTTCTGATAATCAAAGACAAGATTACCTATCTCACCTGGGCTCACTTATGCACATGTGAGCAGCTACTGAGACATCTGAGGACTGCATAGTGTAAAATAACATGGCTACCCTCAATTAGTGGAGCCACTATATGCTGCACACACCTTGCCTCCCCCAAAGCCCAAGCAGCATTACTCCTGGTGCCCACTGATGCCAGCAGCCCATATCTCTTGTCTGGTGGAGCTGCCACACACTGCATGCACTTTTCAGTCACTGAGGATTGGCTTGCCTATTTCCAGCTTTGCTATTGGCACTGCATGATGACTGATACAGCCACTGCACCAAGAATGCACCCTTCCAGGGCCTGAGAACTGACCCAAACTGTGTCCTCCACCCCAGAAGACTTGCACATTCACTTTTTAAATGCCCATATTCTAGGCCACTGAGACACTTACAGATACTGCTGATGTCAGTTACAGCCAAAGATAGCATAGGAAACTACACTACTGCACTCAACCAGAACAAAAGCCAAAGCATGCTACCGAACCAACACTTTGGAGCAGAACAACATAAAAAGTCTTTCTCTATAAAAACTATGCCATAAAATTATAATAAGCAGCTATTTCATTGAATGTATAAAAATTAATGTAGGGACATAAGAATTCTTCAAAAGCAAGAAAGCATTGTGCCTCCAAAGTAACACAATAATTCCCCAATAACAGACCCAGCATTTTAAAAATCTGAAATCCCTGAGAAGGCATTTGAAATAATGTTTGTAAAGAAATTCAGTAAAATATAAGATAATACAAATAGATAATTCAGTGAAATTAGAAAAATAATTTAGTATCTCAATAAGAAATTCAACAAAGAGACAAATCTATTTTTTTCATTTTTAAAAATAATATATATACAATTTTAAAATTGTGGAGTACAGTTAAATGTTAGGCATACAAATATTCATTGTGCAGGTACCCTTGTTGATGAGGTGTGCCCCTCTTTCCCAGACAGATATTGACTACCATTAATCCCACCTCCCTGCCCCTCCCTGCCCTCCCATAGTTTCCCACCACTGTCAATTCTTTTCTTATAGTATTACAGTAGTTGTTCAAGGTTCACTTATGAGTGAGAACATGTGATACTCAGATCTTTGTTTCTGTGAGAGATCATTTAGTATTTTAAATTCTAATTCCATCCAGGTTGCTGTGAAATTCATGATTTTGTTCTTTTTTATGGCTGCATAACAGTCCATTGTGTATATGTACCACATCTTTTTAATCCAGTCCTCTTTTGATGGACAACATGGTTGGTTCCTTGATCTTGCTATTGTGAACAATGCTGCGATAAACATACATGTGCAAGTATCTTTTTTATAGAGTGAGTTGAGTTCTTCAGGGTATATTCCCAGTAGGGGGATTGCGGTGTCATATAAAATGTCAATTTTAGAACTTTTAGGAATCGCCACACTGAGTTCCACAGGGGCTGTACTAGTTTACACTCCCACCAACAGTGTAGAAGTGTTCCCTTTTCACCACATACTCTCCAGCATCTGTTATTTTTTGAGTTATTGATGATGGTCATTCTGACTGGAGTTAGGTGGTTTCTCAGTATAGTTTTAATTTGCATCTCATTGATGACTAGTGAGGCTGAACATTTTTTCATGTATCTATTGGCTGCTCATATGTCTTCTTTTGAGAAGTGTCTATTCGTATGTTTTGCCCACTTTGTAATAGGGTTGTTTGTTTTTTTCTTTTCAGCATGTTTGAGTTTCTTGTAGATCCTTTGTCAGACATGGAATTGGCAAATACTTTTTCCCAGTCTGTAGACTGTCTCCCTGCTCTCTTGATGGTTTGTTTGACTTTGCAGAAACTTATAAGTTTAATGAGGTCCCACTTCTCTATCTTATCTTTTACGGCCTGTGCATTTCAGGTTTTGCTCAGGAATTCCATAAGGGTGTGTCCTGCATTTTCTAAAGTTCTTATGGTTTGAGGTTTTACATTTAGGTCTCTGATTCATTTAGAGTTAGTTTTTATATATCGAGATAGATATGCATTTGAAATAATGTTTGTAAAGAAATTCAGCAAAATACAAGATAATAGAAATAGATAATTCAATGAAGCTAGAAAAATAATTTAGGATCCTAATAAGAAATTCAAAGAGATGAACCTATTTTTTAAAGAAAATCCAAAATAGTTATCTTGCAGCTGAAGAATTTAAAGAATTAAAAAATAGAATCAAAGGCTTGAACAACAGACCACAGCTAGCAGAAGAAAGCATTTCTTAAGATGAAGACAAGTCTCTTAAAATTATCCAGCCAGATGCACACAGTAAATAAAAAAGAATAAAAAAGTTAAACCAATGGGAATTATGGGGCACCATTAAGTAAACAAATATTTGTGTTATGGGAATTTCTGAAAGGGAAGAAATGAGAAATGGCACAGAAAACTCATTCAATAAAGTAATAGTTGAAAAATCCAATCTTGGGAGAGGTATGGTCATGAAGATTTTAAAAAGCTCAGAGGTTTCTAAATAAATTCAACCCAAAAAAAGTCTTCTCTGAGGTGTGTAATAGTCAGACTGCCAAAAGACAAAGAAAAAGAGATAATTTTAAGAGAAGTAAGAAAAAAAGCATCAAGTCACATGTAAAGAAATCTCCATGAGACAAACAGCAGATTTTTCAGCAGAAAACTTACACATCAAGAGACAATAGATAATATAATCTAAGTGGTAAAGGGAAACAAACAAACAAACAAAAAACTCTGCTGTGCCAAAATACTATACCCAACAAAGCTATCCTCTGTAAACGGAGGCAAAATAAAATCTAAGGTGAATAAAAATGCAAAGAGTTTATCAACACTAGACTGGGCTTACTAGTAATTCTTCAGGGAGTTGCACATCTGGAAACATCATAAAGACATGCAAAAGTATGGAACTCACTTTGAGAGCAGATATACAAATGAGAAAGAGAAAGAAATCAAACTTTATCACTACAGAAAACCACCAAACCACAAAGATAAAAATCAGGTAGTGCACCTGCTTGCAGAATGGTTTTATCATCACAGCTCCTTCTACTTACATGTTAGAGGCCCATGTGGCTCTTCCACAACCTCTGTTGCCCTGTAACCTATAGGTACTGAAAAATGCTTAGAGGAGACACTGGGAACTGCTCTTGTGGTTTTTCTTGGATAGCAAGACCTGAAACCAAGGTTATCTCTATGGCACAGAGTCAAAACGTATGTGTAAATTGAAAGGCACCAAAGCCTGCCTCTCAGTCTGTTGAAGAAGTGTATCTCCCAGTGACAATGATCAGATGGCTCCATTTTTTATAATTGAATTAGTAGCCTAAGCCACCCCAATGTTCCTGGGCAATGATCCATGCACAATGTAACCTCTTGTGCTACATTCTCTAACACACCTAATAACCTGAAGTAAGAGCATGAACCACCCCTCCCCCATGGGTAGAATCCTTGGTGCTGTGCTGCTCTGTCTTCAACACTCAGACATATTCTCAGGTTACCTGAAGCTCCAATCTTCTAGACTAGGAACTTAAGCCACTATCCCCTTCCTGGGCAGGGAACTTGAGGTAGAATTCTCATAAGACCTTGACAAAGCACAACTCTGGGTATTCAGAGGCTGCACATCAGACCCAGCTTCAAAGCAGGTGCATGTGCCTAACATTGGTGAACCCATAGGTGGGCCTGCCCAGTTCAGCCCCACCAATCGTGTCTCTCCCCTACATGGGGCTAAAGTGTGAGCATAATGTACTGTCAACATGAGCTCATTGCTGAGACAACTGAGGACTTCTTGCAGTAAACAAGGATCAAGTAAATACCCATCCATATCAACAGTAGACAGTTTTTACTTATAGACTCCATGCCCTGACCTGGAGTTGAACACCACATCACAACAGGTAATTTTCTGACACCGGCACACACTAGTGAGGAGCAAGTTAAACCTCCTGAGACCCCACCACCACCCTAGCCTCACAGGAAGTAGTGGGCCAGCCCACACTTCCACTATATCACTATTACAACCAGCACTGGGAAAAGTCTGTAAACTTTCTATTTCAAATGAACTTATACAGATCAGCAACCATAGTTCATCCTGATGAGAAAGAACAAGATAAGAAACTCTGAAAGTTTTAAAAAACAGTGTTACTTCTCCAAAGGGGCACACCAATTCTTCAACAATGGAACCTAATGACAATAAAATCCCTGAAATGTCAGATAACAAATTCAGCATACTGTTTTTAAATAAGCTCAATGAGATGCCAGATAAAGTTGATAACAAGCACAAAGAAATTTGCAGAACAATGCAGAGGTGAAAAGAGATTTGCAACATTAAAAAAACCAAACAGAACTAAAAAAATTTCAGTAGAGAGATACATAACACAGTATAGTGCTGCAAGAGTAGGCTAGAACAAGTGGAAGACATCATCTTAGAGATGGAAGACAATTTCTTCAAACTAATCCAGTCAGACAGAAATAAAGAAAAAGGAAGAAGAATGAGCAAAACCCACAGGAAATATGCGACTACACAAAGCAACCAGACCTATGAATCATAGGCAATCCAGAAAGGAAAGAAGTTAAAGTAAAAAGTATGAAAAATATATTCAAGGAAGGAATTCAGGAAAACTTCCCTGGTCTTAAGAAAAACCTAAATACCCAAATACAAGAATCCCAAAGAACTCCTGCAAGATACATCACAAGAAGAACTTCACCAAGGCATATCATTACAAGATTCTCTGAGGTTAATGTTAAAGAGAATATTCTAAGACTAGCATGAATGAAGCATTGAATCACTTACAGAGAAAAAGATATTAGACTAACAACTGACTTCTCAGCAGAAACCCTACAAGCCAGAAAAGAATGGGGACCTATTTTCAATCTCCTTAAAACAAATGCCAGCCCAGAATTTTTTAGCCAGTCAAACTAAGCTTTATTCACAAAGGAGAAATAAAGTCCTTTTCCAACTGTCAAATACTAAGAAAATATGTTGCCACCAAACTAGTTCTAAAATAAATGTTCAAAAAATTACTAAACTTGAAAATGAATTGATAACTCTTACTATCACTAAAGATCACACAAGAACAAAGTTCACAGTACCTCTAAAACAAGTACCCATTTGAATTCCCAAGTCAGGTAGCATATAACACTATGGCAGGAAAAAACAACTCACATATCAATATTAGCCCTGAAAGCAAATGGTCTAAATGCCCCACTTAAAATATTCAGAATGACAAACTGGATAAAACAGTAAATGGGTGAAAAAAGATATATCAGACAAATGGACAACAAAAATGAGCAGGAGAAGCCATTCTCATATCAGATAGCTCAGACTTTAAACCAGAAAAAGACAAAGAATGATAATATATAATGATAAAGGATGAAATTCAACAAGATTTAACTGCCTTAAATATATATGCCCCAAACACCAAAGAACCTGAACTTATGAAGCAAATACCACTTGACCTCTGAAAACATATCAACAGCAATATTATAATCGTGTGTTACTTCAGCACCTGCTGACATTACTAGACAGATCACAAAAGCAGAAAATTAATGAAGAATCACTGGATTCTATTTTTTTTCAGGTGTGCACTTTTATTGAACTGGTCTCAAGTCAGTGTACAGGTAAACCCTGGCTGCCTCCACACCTTCACCTACTCCCAAGATACCAAAAACCTTCATATATCTCAAGTTGGGGACAAAAAGGGGGGCCACGGTGGCTGATCATTCAAATAAAACAAATAAAAAAGTATTAAGGCAAAGATTTAAAAAATTTGCATTACATAATTTACACAAAAGCAATGCTGTTATCTCCCCCATGTGGATCAGGAGAGAACTGGGCTACTCTCCTTAGAGAGAAGTAGGGTGGCTTTTGGGAGGGTGTGGGACTTCCTGTAATAATGCATCTCATGATATTTGGAATGACTATTAAAAAAAGAACAATGTACAATCAAAGTCCTTGGCAACATTGTAGGCTATGGGGATGCTTGCTCCAACTTGCTGTCACCTTCACCGTTCCAGTTTTTAAATCCTGAGAGTTTTTTAAAGCCCAAAACAAAACAAAACAAAACAAAAACCAAGTAAAGCTATGCCAATCTCATCTTTTTTTTCTGCACAAGTTAGGTTTGTCAAGAAAGGGTGTAACGTGCTAATCACAGTCCACCTAGAAGCATTTGGGGTTCACAATGGAGGGACCAGACTCATCATTCTCCTGCTTGCTGATCCACATCTGCTGGAAGGTGGACTGTGAGACCAGGATGGAGCTGCCAATCCACACAGAGTACTTGCCCTCAGGGGGTGCAATGATCTTGATCTTCATTGTGCTAGGTGCCAGGGCAGGGATCTCCTTCTGTATTCTGTCAGCGATGCCTGGGTACATGGTGGTACCACCAGACAGCACTGTGTTGGCATACAAGTCCTTGGTGGATGTCCATATCACATTTCATGATGGAGTTGAAGGTGGTTTTGTGGATGCTGCAGGTTTCCATGCCCAGGAAGGAAAGCTGGAATAGAGCCTCAGGGAAGCAGAACCACTCATTGCTGATGGTGATCACTTGACCATCAGGCAGCTCATAGCTTTTCTCCAGGG
Organism: Carlito syrichta; assembly: GCF_000164805.1. Classification (NCBI taxonomy): domain Eukaryota; kingdom Metazoa; phylum Chordata; class Mammalia; order Primates; family Tarsiidae; genus Carlito; species Carlito syrichta. The sequence continues at coordinate 490,488 of NW_007253594.1, read as the reverse complement.
AGAAAGAGAATGCAGTGGTGGCCATCTCCTGCTCAAAGTCCAAGGCAACATAGCACAGCTTCTCCTTGATGTCACGCATAATTTCCCATTTGGCCGTGGTAGTGAAGCTGCAGTCACACTCAGTGGGAATCTTCATGAGTTAGTCTGTCAGGTCCCAGCCAGCCAGATCCAGATGCAGGATGGCATGGGGGAGGGCATACCCCTCATAGATAGGCACAGTGTGGGTGACCCCATCACTGGAGTCCATCACAATGCCAGTGGTATGGCCAGAAGCATACAGGGACAGCACAGCCTGGTTGGCGATGTACATGGCTGGGGTGTCGAAGGTCTCAAACATGATCTGGGTCATCTTTTCTTGGTTGGCCTTGGGGTTCAGGGGAGCCTTGGTCAGCAGCACAGGGTGCTCCTCAGGAGCCACACGCAGCTTGTTGTAGAAGGTGTGGTGCCAGATCTCCATGTCATCCCAGTTGGTGATAATGCCATGTTTGATGGGGTACTTCAGGGTTGGGATGCCTCTCCTGCTCTAGACCTTACCAACCATGTAGGGGTCCTTCAGACCATGCCCACCATCACACCCTGATGTTGCAGGCACCCCACAATTGAAGAGAAGACAGCCTAGGGGGCATCGTTGCCCACAAAGTCAGCTTTGCACATGCTGGAGCTATTATCAATGATGAGAACAGAAACATCATCATCCATGGTGAGCTGGTGTGGTGTGGACTGGCAGCAGAGCAAGGGCATGGAACAGTGTGAGTGGGCAGATGTGGTCTCAAAGGTCAATCACTGAATTTTAAGCTGGACTATGGACCAAGTGGACCTAGCAGGTATCTACAGAAATTTTCATGCAACTGTGAAATATATATTCTTCTCATCTCCACACGGGACATTCTCCAAAATAGATGACATGCTTGGCCATAAAGCAAGTCTCAATAAATTTAAAACATCAAAATTAATTATAGCAAGCATCCTTTCAGGTCACAGTGGAATATTGAAAATCAACACTAAGAGAACCTCCCAAAACTACATGGAGCCTGAAAAATCTCTCTTGGATGACCCTTAGGCAAACAATGAAATTACAGCAGAAATCAAAATATTTGTTGAAACAAATGAAAATAGTGACACAGCATACCAAAACCTCAGGGATGCAGCAAAATAAGTCCTGAGAGGAAAGTTTATAGCATTTAAATGCCTATATAAAATAGAGAGAATGGAAATCAACAGCTTAACTTTTTACCTCAAGGAACTAGAAAAACAAGAACAATCTAAGCAAAACACTAGCAGAATAAAATGAATAGCAAAGAATAGAGCAGACATAAATGAGTTTAAGGTTCCCACCAGCAAAAGATACAAAAAATCAATTAATTAAAAAGTTGGTTCTTTGAAAGGATAAACAAAATCACAGACTACTAGCTAGACTAACCAAGGAAAAAAGAGAAAAAATTTAAATTCAATCAGAAATGACAGAGCCAACAAAACAGCTATTACCACGAAAATCAATATGGTCATCAGAGTCTACTTCGAATTTCTCTATGACAACAAATTGGAAAACCTGGAGAAAATAGATAAAAGTCTGAAAATTAAGTTTCCAAACTTGCCACCATGTGCTAACATTGGCAACACTGTACAAACAACTCAGTAAGGTTTCAAAATCTTGGTTTATCAGTGTTTCACACCTGTGTTTGTGTCAACATGTGGCAATGTCTTGCTGAGTGGTATTCATTATTGCTGTTGCATGTTTTGGTGTACTGCACAAGATTATCAGAGCTTGAATTAGAGCATTAAACAAACATTAAATTTCTTGTTAAGCTTGGCAAGAGTAGAAGTAAAGTGGACGTGTTAGTCCAAGTTTATGGGGATAATTTCATGAAGAAAATGGCAGTGTACAAATGGATCAAACATCTTCTGAAGGAAGAGAAAGCTTCACTGATGAAGAGAGGTCAGGTCAGCCAATAATGAGCAGAACTTACAAAAACATTGCAGAAATTCATCAAATTGTGCATCAAAATCATTGACTGACTGTGAGAAGCATAGCCGACCTAATAAACATTAATAAAGAAACAGGAAATCTTAAATGAAAATCTTGGCATGAGAAAGGTATGTTCAAAATGGTCTCAGAGGAGCTCTTGTATCACAACAATGCACCAGCTCACATAGACTGTGATGGAGTTTTTAGCCAGTAAAAAAAATAACTGTATTGGAACACACACCCTATTCACCTGACCTTACCCCCAGTGACTTTTTCTTTGCCTGAAGATAAAGTAAACATTGAATGGAAGACATTTTGATGACAGAGTAATGCAATGATAGCTCTGATGCCCTTTTCAGAAAAAGAGTTCCAAAATTGCTTTGATGGGTGGACTAGGTGTGGCGTTGTTGCATAGATTTCCAAGGGGAGTATTTTGAAGGTTACTGTAGTGATATTTAGCAATGAAGTATGTATCACTTTTTCCATAATGAGTTCATAAACTTAGTTGTCAGACTTTGTACATTCTTGGAAACATACACCTTCCCAAGACTGAACCAGGGAGAAATAGTTACCCAGAATAGACAATAATGAGGAATGAAATTCAATCAGTAATAAAATATCTCCCAAAAATGACAACAAAAAAGCCCAGGGTCAGACAGACTTAAAACACAATTTTATCAAATATACAAAAGAGGAACTGGTACCAATCCTACTGAAAGTATTCCAGAAAATCAAGGCAGAGGAACTCCTTTCTAACTCATTTTATGAAACCATTATCACACTAATACCAAAATCAGGCAAGGACACAGTGTAAAAAAGAAAACTTCAAGTCTGTTTCCCAGATGAATAAATGCTAAAATCCTTAACAAAATATTAGCAAACCAAGTTCAACAGCAGATCAAAAAAATTATCCATCACAATCAAGTGGGTTTATTCTAGGGATGCAAGGATGCTTCAATGTTTGCAAATCAAAATATGATCCACCACATAAGCAAAAATAAAAAGCATATGATCATCTCAATAGATGCAGAAGACATTCAACAAAATCCAGCATGCCTTCATAATAAAAACTTCAACAAAATGGGCACTGAAGGAACATGTCTCAAAGATAATGCAAGCCATTTATGACAAACCCACAGCTAGTATCATACTTAACTGGGAAAAGTTGAAACCATTTCTCCTCAGAACAGGAACAAGACAAGGATGTGCACTCTAACCACTCTTATCCAACATTATAATGGAAGTCCTAGCAAGAGCAATTCAGCAAGAGAGAGAAATAAAATGCATCCAAATCAGCAAAGAGAAAATCAAACTGTCCTTGTTCATCAAAAACACAATTGTATAATTAGAAAATCCTAGACTCTTCCAGAAAGTTTCTACACCTGATAAATGATATCAGTAAAGTACAAAATCAGTGTATAAAAATCTGTAGTGTTCCTATAGATCAGCAATGTGCAAGCCAAGAACCAAATCAAGAGCTCAATCATATTAATAGTACACACACACACACCAAGGAATACACCTAAGTAAGGAGGTGAAAGATCTTTGCAAGGAGAACTACAAAACACTGATGAAAGAAATTGTAGATGACACAAACAAATAGAAGAACACCCCGTGTTCATCTATTGGAAAAAGCAGTATTGTTAAAATCACCATACTGCCCAAAGCAATCTGTAGATTTAATGCAATTTCAATAAAAATATCAAGCCATTCTTCACAGAACTAGAATTTTAGCTGGGCTTGGTGGCTCAGCCTGTAATCCCGCACCTTTGGGAGGCTGAGGTGAGTGGATTGCCTGAGCCCGCGGGTTCGAGACCCGCCTGGGCAACTTGGTGAGACCTCATCTCTACAATAAATAAAAAAATTTCAGCCAGGTGTGGTAGCGCATGCCTGTAATTCTGGCTACTCAGAAGGCTGAGGCAGCAGGATCGCCAGAGCGCAGCAGGTCAAGGCTGAGGTGGCCGGGAGCGGCCATTGCACGCCAGTCTGGGCGACAGAGTGAGACTCCGACTCAAAAAAAAAAAAAAGAAATGTTATCGTTTATATGGAAATTTTTAAAAGCTCAAATAGCCAAATCAATTCTAAGCACAAAGAACTATTATGGAGGCATAACACTGCCTCCATAAGGGTATAGTGACTAAAACAGCATGGTACTAGCTCAAGAATAGAAACCAATGGAGCAGAATACATAACTCAGAAATCTAACCACATTTCCACAATAAACAGTAAAGTGGACAAAAATAAAGAATGGGAAAAGGAAACCCTACTCAATAAATGGTGCTTGGAAAATTGGCAAGCTATATGCAGAACAATTAGACTAGACCCCTATCTCACACCATGTTCAGAAGTTAAGTCAAGGTGGATCAAAGACTTAAATTTAAGACCTGAAACTGTACAAATCTTAGAAGAAAACCTAGAAAACATCCTTCTGGACGTTGGCCTAAGCAAAGAATTTATGACAAAGACCCCAAAAGCAACTGGAACAAAAATAAAATAGACAAATAGAATTTAATTAAACTAAAACCTTCTGCACAGCAAAAGTTATAATCTATGCAGTGAAAAGAAAACCTACTGATTGGAAGGTAATATTTGAAAATTATGCTTCAGACAAAGGACTAATATCCAGAATCTACAAGGAGCTTAAGCAACTCAAAATTATATATATATAAATAACTCCATCAAAAAGTGTGCAGAGGACATGAATGGACACTTCTTAACAGAAATCACACAAGTGGGCAATAAACATGAGAAAATTCCCAACATCATTAATCATCAGATAAATTCAAATTAAAACCACATTGAGATGTCATCTCACACCAGTGAAAATAGCTATTATTAGAAAATCAAGGAACAACAATTGTTAGTGTGGTTTCAGAGAAAAGGGAATGCTCAGTCACTGTTGGTGGTGTTGGAAACTAATTCAACCACTATGAAAAACAGTATGGTGCCGGGCTTGGTGGCTCAGCCTGTAATCCCGTGCCTTTGGGAGGCAGGTGAGTGGATTGCCTGAGCCCGCGGGTTTGAGACCCGCCTGGGCAGTGAGACCTCATCTCTACAATAAATAAAAATATCAGCTGGGCGTGGTAGTGCATGCCTGTAATTCCATCTACTTGGAAGGCTGAGGCAGAAGGATCGCCGGAGCCCAGCAAGTCAAGGCTGTGGTGGCTGGGAGCGGCCATTGTGCTCCAGTCTGGGCGACAGAGTGAGACTCCAACTCAAAAAAGAAAAAAGAAAAACAATATGGCGATTTCTCAAAGAACTAATAATTGAATTTCCATTTGACCCAACAATCCCACTACTTGGGATCCACCCAAAGGAAAAAAATCAACAAATAAAAACAAAGCCTATACTTGTATGTTCATTGAAGTCATATTTACATAGTAAAACCATGGAACCTGTGTGCCCACCAACAATTATTGGATAAAGAAAATGTGGTATGGAATACTATGCAGTCATAAAAATATGAAATTTTGTCCTTTGTAGCAACATGGATGGAGCTGGATGTTATCATTCTGAGTGAACTGAATCAGAAACCAAAAATCAAACACCACATGTTGTCACTCATATGGGAGCTAAATGGTCACACAGATAGAAATAATAGACACTACGGATACCATTAAAGGGGGAGGTGGGAAGGGGAATTGGGCTTCTGAAATTACTTATGAAACAACAACTAAGTAAACTAAGAGGACATTGACACCCACACAGTCATAGTCGGAGACCTCAATACCACACTAACAGCCCTAGCAGATAATCAAGGCAAAAAACCAACAAGGAAACCTGGAACCTTAACTCAACACTCAATCAAATGTATTTAATAGACATCTACAGAACATTCTGCCCAACAACTACATAATATATATTCTACTCATCAGCACCAAGATCAATCACATTCTCAGACAAAAATCAAGTGTGAACAAATTTAAAAAGGTCAAAATAATATGCATCTTCTCAGATCACGTGGACACTAAACGACATGCTGCTGAACACAGAAACAAAGACAGAAACAAAGAGATTCCTGGAAACAAATGAAAACAAAGACATATCTTATCAGAATCTCTGGGATGCCATGAAACATTGCTAAAAGGAAAGTTCATATCATTGCGCATGCACATCAAGAAAATAGATCACACATCACTGTCTAATGTCATAGTTAAGGGAACCACAAAGGCAAGATTATATAAATCCTAATTACAGTAAAAAAACCCCAGATCACTAAGATAAAGTCACAATCGCAAAATATAGAAGACAAGAATATCACAAAAAGGATAAACAAGACAAAAATCAGGTTCTTTGAAAGGATAAATAAGATTGATGAACTCTGGCCAGATTGACTTAAAAAAAAAGAGAAAGTCCAAATAACAATTCGAAACAGAAAAGAGGAGGTCACACTGACTCTGAAGAAAGTCAAAGGTTCTCAGAAATTAATCTGAACATCTATACACAAGTAAATTAGAAAATCTAAAGGGCTTTCAGACATTGCACAGCCTCCCTAGGTTGAAATAAGAAGAAATTAAGACTCTAAAGAGATCAGTAAAAATTGACTCAGTCATAAGAAACCTCCCTTCCCAAAAAAGTCCCAGACCAGATGACTTCCTAGCTGAATTCTACAAGACATACAAGGAGGAGCTGATACTAATCTTATTGAAAGTATTCCAGGCTATTGAGAATGATGGAATTCTCCTTAACCCATTTTGTGAAGCTAATATACTCATACCCCAATCTGGCAAAGACAGTCTCAACAAGATTCTAGCAAATGGGATCTAACAACACATCTCAATGATCATCCATCATGATGATCCTGGGCTTCATTCCCAGGATGCAGGGATGTTTTAAAATTCATAAGACCATACATATAATTCAGCACATTAACAAATGTAAAAACAAGAAACATGTAATTATCTCACTAGAAGCAGAAAAAGCAGTTGCTGGAAATCCTAGCTAGAGCAAGAGGAGAAAATCCGGTGTATCCAAATAGAAAAAGAGGAAGTTAAGCTATCTGTTTTGTGGACAATATTAATCTATACCTGGAAAATACTGGGGAGTCTGTCAAAAATCTTCTTGCACTGATAAACAACTTTGGTAAAGTCTCAGGTTACAAAATCAGTGTGAAAAAGACAGTTGCATTCCTATACCCTAGCAACAAACAAGCAGAGGACCAAACAAAAAACACAACCCCATCCACAATAGCCACACACAAAAAGAAATACCTTGCATCCACCTAACTAGAGAAGTGAAAGATCTTTACAAGAGCACTATAAAACACCATTCAAAAAAACTCAAGAACGACACAAACACATGAAAAAAAATCCCATGCTCATAGATTGCAAAAATCAACATTGTCAAAATGTTTATCCTACCCAAGGCAATCTACAGATCCAGTGCAACACCATCGAATTGCTAAATCCTTTTTCACAGGCCTGGAAAAGACAATACAGAAACTCATATTTTAAAAAGGAGCACAAATAGCCAAAACAATTCTTAGCAAAAACAAGAAAGCAGGAGGAATCACACTTCCCGACTTTAAACTATATTACAAAGCTACAGTAACCAAGACAATATGGTATTTGTATAGGTGTAGACACATAGACCAATGGAACAGAACCAAGATTCCAGAAGTTAAAATACAGTCTCTCAACCAACTCATCTTCTACAAAGCCATCAATAACAACCACTGGGTAAAGAAGACCATATTTAGCAAACAGTCCTAGGGAAACTGACTGACCACATGCAGAAGAATGAAACTGGACCCCTACCTAACACCATAATAAAAAAGTAACTCAAAATAGATCAAGGACCTAAATGTTAAACCTCAAACTATAAGAACCCTAGAATAAAGCATAGGAAACACCTTTATGGTCATTGGAGTAGGCAATTAATTCATGACTAAGTCCCCAAAACCAAAGTCTACAAAAGCTCAGATAGACAGGTGGGACCTCATCAAGCTGAAAAGTTTTTGCATAGCAGAAGAAACCATCAAGAGAGTAGAGACAACCCATGGAATAAGAAAAAAAATTACAAATTATGCATCTGACAAAGGTCTAACATCCAGATTTTAAAAAGAACTCAAATGAAGTGAAAGAGAAAAAGACAACACCATTAAAAAGTGGACAAAAAGCATAAACAGACACTTCTCAAAAGATGACATATAAACAGCTAACAGACATATGAAAAACTGCTCAGCCTCACTAATTAGAGAAATGAAAATCAAAACTGTAGTGAGATACCACCTAACTTCAGTAACCATGACTATTAATAAGTCAAAAAACAACAGGTTCTAGCATGGCTGTTGGAGAAAAGAGAACACGTCTACGTTGTTGAAAATGTAAGCTAGTTCAGCCTCTATGGAAAGCAGTGTGGTGGTGACTCCTAACAATTAAAAATTGATCTTCCATACAATCCAGCAACCCCTCTCTCAGGAATATACCTGGTGGAACATAATTTGCTCTACCTGCACATGTATGTGTATTGCTGCACTATTCACAACAACAAAAACAGGGAACCAGCCATAAAGTGGACTGGATAAAGAAAATGTGGCAAATATACATAATTTAGTATTACATGGCCATAAAGAACAAAATTATGACCTTGGCAGCAACTTATTCATCATACTAAGTGAACTATCACAGAAACCAAGAACTGAATACTGTGTGTTCTCACTCGTAAATGAGCCACGACTCCTAGTCATATTAACACAAAGGAGAAACTGGCAGTTGGGCACCACTAGGGGAGGGAGGGAGGGAGCAGAATGGGGTACATGAGACAACACAAAGCATACCTGGTCTACTACCAAGGAGAGACAGGACCACCTTTTAGCCCAAACACCACCTGCATACAGCCTACTTATGTATTAAATCCTCACTTGTACCCCACGACTTTATAATTAATAAACAAAATACAAAACGAAGGACGTTCAGCAAGATGGTGATGGGACAAGTCAATCTGTGAAGATCTCCACAAAAGGTGACTCCTGAAGGCAGTTCCACATGCCCCTGCTGCCACCGCCTCCATGGGGGGTGGCTGCTATAGCCAGTCCCATGCAGCAAACTGCCACCACCACACTATGACCTTCACAAGGGATTACTGCTGTGGTTGCTACCAGTTGTTGAGCAGCTGCTGCTGCTGTGGCTCTCGTCTCCAGCCCCAGGGGATTCCTGGCTCCCTCCACCCCATGCCACCTGCAGCACACCAAACTTTAGTGCCCAGCTATTGTGCTGGTTCCCGGTGCCTGATGCCAGACACAAACCATCATCGCCCATCATGGCAGATCAACTGGGGCCCCAGACAAGTGGAAAGAGAGGATTGGGGAAAGTCAAAAGAAGTCCATGCCTGGTGAGGAGCCACCCACTGCAGCCATTTTCCAGGCAGAGATTTGCATTACCCCGCCCATCTCCTCGCAACCTCCACCTTGTAGCTAAGGGTAACCTTGCCAAGCCAGGAGAAAGAAGCCCCTCCCCTATGCTGAATCAGACACAGACAACTCAGTTCTGTGTGGCAGACCTGTAAGGCAGCAAGCCAAGGGAACTGACCCAAGCAATGAGTAACCCTATCTGCATGCAATGAGAGCAGAGGGGAGGGGCTAGAGATCAGAGTTGAAGAGACTTTAGACATTCAGGAAAGACCTCAGAGCTAGTCTGGTTTCTTATTTTGATTTTTTAAATTTTATTGTTTTGACTGTTTGTTTTGTTCACTTTTGTTTGCTGTTTTATTTAGACTACCTGTTTGTGTTGGGGAAGAATACTTCAAAAGGCATGATTTTATTCAACTGCCTTTGTGTGATTACCAGTATGCTTTAGGGAATTTTGCTTGTTTGTTTTTTACTCTTTTCTGGCTTTGTGTCTCTTTTCATTTGTTAGTTGGTATATATGTCTATTTTCCCTCTTACTCTTCTCTCTCTCCAACTTCCTCTTGGCCCCCCTTCTTCCATTATTTTCCTTTCTCTCACCTCCTTTTGTTCCAGGGAGCAAACCTAAACCCCCACTGCATGGACAGATTGTAAGGCAGTGGAAAGTGGGTTCCAGGGTGCCCATACACCTATTGGTGGATACTGGGATCTGCAGATAGATTCTGAATCACAGCTTCTCCACTCAATTAAATCTCAAAACTACAAAAAGAACAGTCCCCAACCCATAGTCCAGCCTCAGAAGTGAACAAAGTCAGAGAATCTTCATAATGAAGAACAGGAGATTGAACAAAAAGAAGTAAAAGCAAACTCACCTTCCCTGAAAAAAGAATTAAAGAAGGGGAGGGAAAGGGAGAGAGAAAAATCTATATAATTCAAGAAAAACCAAAAGAAGAATATGGGTGTCTCACAGAACTCTGGGAGGTCAGACACTGAGAGAACAGACTTCAGAGCCCCCAGAATGACTGGTTTCAAACTATAAACCCAGATATCAACATTAATAGACAGATTAAAAACAACTGAGGAGAGACAAGAGAAAAATAGGAAGGAGTTGATAACTGAGATAACAGTAGGAAAGAATACTGTGAATGAAATAAAAACAAACTGATAAGTATGGAAAGCAGAATTAGCCAAGCAAAAGAAAGAATCTCAGAGCTTGAGGACCAAAATATAGAACTAACCCAAACAGTCAAAAAACATAGAAAAGAAGCTTAAAAAGACAGAACAAAACCTTTAAGAGATGACCAATTACCTCAAGAGTCCAAAATGAAGAGTAATTGGACTTCCTGATGCAGAAAGAGAGACAGAGATCACCCTGGAACAAACATCCCATGAAATTATTCAGGAAAACTTCCCTCATCTCATGAGTGATGCAAAAATTCAAACACAAGAGATCCAAGGAACCCCTACAAGACAACAAATGAGAAGATCAATGCCCAGACACATAATAATTCACCTAAACAAAGTAGATATAAAAGAAAATATCCTAAAGGCAGCAAGAGAAAAAGGTCAGATTACCTACCATGGAAGACCAATTAGAATAGCAGCAGATTTATTGACAAAAACCTTTAAGGCAAGGAGAGCTTGGACCCTATCTTCAAAGTTCTAAAATATAAAGAATTTCAACCAAAAATAACCTACCCAAGTTTCATCAGTGAGGGATAATTAAAATATTTCCCAGATATCCAATTCCTAAGAACTTATGCTGCCTCCAGACCACCTCTATGAGAAACACTTAAGAAAATATTAAACACAGAAGAAAAGGAAAAAAGAACAACAACGTTCTTCACAAGAGTACAGGGAAAAGATTAAAAACACACATGAACCAACCCAAAACCCAACAGAAAGACAACAAACAGGAACAACAACAATTCTATAAGGATCTCATGATAAGGATCAACTCTCACATTTCAATAATTAGCCTGAATGTGAATGGACTAAATGCACCACTGAAAAGACAGAGAATGGCAAGATGGATAAAATATCAACAGGCAACAATATATTGCCTCCAAGAGACTCATCCCAGTAGAAAGGAAACTCACAGACTCAAGAGGATGGGAAGTAAAATTTCAGGCAAACAGAACACAAAAGAAAGGAGGAGTTTGATCTTAATCTCAGACAATATACCCTTTAAGCTATCAAAAATTTAAAAAGATACAGAAGGCCACTACATAAAAAAAGCTCAATCCATCAACAAGAAATATCCATTCTAAACATATATGCACCCAATATAGTGCACCAACTTTCATAAAGCAGCTTCTAGGTAAATTCAAAAAAGATATTGACTCTAATACTATCAGAGCTGGGGACTTTAATACCCCATTCACAACCCTAGACAAATCATCAGGACAAAAAATCAGCAACGAGATCCAGAACCTCAATGTGACTCTTGACCAAATGGACTTAATTGATACCTACAGAAAACTCCACCCACGACCAGAGAATATACATTCTACTCATCACCACATGAAACATACTCTAAGATCAACCACATCTTTGGCCATAAATCAAGCATAAATAAATTTCAAAAGATTGAAATTTTGCCATGTACCCTCTAGGATCACAGTGGAATAAAAATAAATATCAACACCAACAAGGTTCCCAAAACCCCACAAAACATGGACACTAAACAGCATCATGCTAAACAAATCCTGGGTCAACATGGAAATCAAAACAGAAATTAAAAGATATCTGGAAACAAATGAAAATGAAGAAACATCTTACCAAAATCTTGGGGATGCCATGAATGCTATAATAAGAGGGGAATTCATATCTCCACAAATGCACATGAAGAAAATGGAAGGATCACAAGTTAACAACCTAACAAGCCACCTAAGGAAGCTGGAAAAACAAGATCATCAAAACCCTAACTTCAGCAGAAGAATCCAGATCACAAAAATAACAGCACAACTCTGGAACATAAAAGACAAAAAGATAATACAAAAAATCAATGAAAAAAAGTTGGTTCTTTGAAAGGATAAACAAGATTGATGGTCCCTAACTAGACTGACCAAGGAAAGAGAGACAACAGCCAAACAAAAACAATCAGGAATCACAAAAGATGAAGTCACATCTGACCCTGAAGAAATACAAAAGATCATTAGAGACCACTATGTATACTTGTATAGAAACAAACTTGAAAACCTAAAGGAAAGGGAGGAATTTCTGACATCACACAACCTGCCTAGGTTGAAACAAGAAGAAATCAAGCCCCTAAATAGACCAATAACAATCAAGGAAGTCAACTACGTCATAAGAAAACTACCTACAAAAAAAAAAAAAAAAGGCCCTGGAGCAGATGGCTTTCCAGCAGAATTCTATAAGACATTTAAAGAGGAACTCATACCAATCCTACTGAAAGTATTCCAGGCGATTGAGAAAGATGAAACTCTCCATCTTTTTATGAAGCTAACATCACATTGATACCCAAGCCAGGTAAAGATCCAACAAAGAAAGAGAACTACAGGCCAATATCTTTGATGAACATAGATGCTAAAATTCTCAACAAGATACTAGCAAACCAGATTCAACAACACATCTCAAAAATCATCCATCATGATGAAGTAGGCTTCAACCCTGGGATGCAAGTCTGGTTCAACATTCATAAGACCATAAATGTAATTAAATACATCAACAGACGTCAAAACAAAAATGACATGGTTATATCATTAGATGCAGACAAAGCTTTTGATAAAATCCAGGACCCCTTCTTGATAAAAACCCTCGAACATCTGGGCATAAGTGGAAAATACCTCAAAATAGTAAAAGCCATCTACAAGAGACCCACATCCAGCATACTCCTAAACAGACAAAAATTAGAACCATTTCCCCTGAAAACTGAAGCAAGACAAGGATGCCCTCTCTCACCCCTCCTGTTCAGTATAGTTTTGGAAGTCCTGGATAAATCAATCATAAAGAGAAGGTGATCAGGGGTATCCAAATAGGAAAAGAGGAAGTCAAGTTATTTCTCTTTGCAGATGACATGATTGTATACCTTGAATACCCAGGAGAATCTGTCAAAAACCTCCTTGCACTGATAAAGGACTTTGGCCAAGTCTGGGTATAAAATAAATGTGCAAAAGACAATCACATTTCTTTATACCAATTATGAACAAGCAGAAACCAAAATAAAAAAAAAATCCCATTCACAATAGCCATACACAAAAAAGAAATACCTAGGCATCTTTCTAACCAGAGATGTGAAAGACCTTTACAATGAAAACTACAAAACACTGCTCAAAGAAATCAAAGATCACATACACAAGTGGAAAAATATCCCATGTTCATGGACTGGAAGAATCAACATTGTGAAGATGTCCATTTTACCTAAGGCAATCTACAGATTTAATGCAAAACCCATCAAATTACCAGCAACATTCTTCTCAGACCTAGAAAAGACAACACAGGAATTCATATGGAAACACAAACGTCCAAGAATAGCCAGAACAATCCTCAGCAAAAAAAACCAAAGCAAGTGGTATCACATTACCAGACTTCAAACTTTACTATAAAGCTACAATAATCAAAACAGCCTCGTATTGGTACAAGAACAGGCATATAGACCAAAGGAATAGAATTGAGATTCTGGAAGCAAAGTCTCTATTTCTCAACCAACTCAATTTCAACAAAGCCTCCACCAAAGCCTATGAGAAACCCACAGCCAGCATACTCCTAGACAGACAAAAATTGGAACCATTTCCCCTGAAAACTGGAACAAGACAAGAATGCCTACTCTCACCCCTCCTTTTCAGTATAGTTTTGGAAATCCTGGCTAAAGCAATCAGAAAAGACTGATTTAAAGCAGTCAGAAAAGACAGCTAAAGCAATCAGAAAAGACTATTTACAATTAGGTCTCTGATCCATTTACAGTTAATTTTTGTGTATGGGGATAAATAGGGGTCCTGTTTGAATCTTCTGCATGTGCAAGGTTCTCCAAGGAGAACCTATTCAGTAAATGGTGCTGGGAAAATTGACTACATGCAGAAGATTCAAACAGGACCCCATCTATCCCCATACACAAAAATTAATTCTAAATGGATCAGAGACCTAAATGTAAAACCTCAAACCACAAGAACTTTAGAAAATGCAGGACACACCTTATGGAAGTTGGAACTGGCTTCCAATTCCTGAGCAAACCCCAAAACGCATGGGCCATAAGAGATAAGATAGACAAGTGGGACCTCATTAAACTGACAAGCTTCTGCAAAGCCAGAGAAACCATCAAGAGAGCAGGGAGACAGCCCACAGACTGGGAAAAAGTATTTGCCAACTCCATGTCTGACAAAGGCCTAACATCAAGGATCTACAAGAAACTCAAACATGCTGAAAAGAAAAAAAAACACAACCCCATTACAAAGTGGGCAAAAGATATGAATAGACACTTCTCAAAAGAAGACATATGAGCGGCCAACAGATACATGAAATCATGTTCAGCCTCACTAGTCATCAAGTAGATGCAAATTAAAACTATACTGAGATATCACCTAACTCCAGTCAGAATGGTCATCATCAATAACTCAAAAAATAACAGATGCTGGAGAGTATGTGGTGAAAGGGAACACTTTTATACTGTTGGTGGGAGTGTAAACTAGTATAGCCTTTGTGGAAATCAGTGTGGCAATTCCTAAAAGTTCTAAAAATCAACCTTCCATATGACCCTGCAATCCCCCTACTGGGAATATACCCTGAAGAACTCAAATCACTCTATAGAAAAGATACCTGCACATGTATGTTTATCACAGGATTGTTCACACTAGCAAGATCATGGAACTAACCATGCTGTCCATCAAAAGAGGACTGGATTAAAAAGATGTGGTACATACACACAATGGAATATCACGCAGCCATAAAAAAGAACAAAATCATGAATTTCACAGCAACCTGGATGGAATTAGAGTGATCGAGTGATCTCTCACAGAAACAAATATCTGAATATCACATGTTCTCATGCATAAGTGAACCTTGAACAGCTACCATAATACTATAAGAAAAGGATTAACAGTGGCAGGAAACTACGGGGCGGTGGGGCAGGGAGGGGCAGGGAGGGGGGATTAATGGTAGTCAGTATCTGTCTGTGGAAGGGGGACACACTTCATCAACAAGGGTACCTGCAAAATGAATATTTGTATACTTAACCCTTAGCTGTACCCAACAATTTTAAAATAAAAAATATATATAATAAAAAAGAATGTAAAGAAGACCTAGAATAGCCTAAGAATTTTTTAAAAGGTGAATAAAGTTGGAGAACTTATTTTTTCAGTTTAAAAAGCTGATAATATATTTTATTTATAAGTATTATTGTACAATTGCACCTATAATCTTAAAAATTTCTGCTTTGTATCACCTCAACCTTGGCTTGGTGAAATTCTCAAGAGTAATGCTTCCACCAAATGTGAACTTATTATTTTGTGAAATTAGAAGTTGAGACAACCTGCTGCCAAATCAATGACACAGGCAGTGGCAACTTATACTAATTATCAGGGTCAACTGTAAAGAAAGTAGTTAAACTTGGGTAAACTATACATTTCACTATAAGTATGACTTCAGTAAATAATATTCTAACAAAGACATCATTTTCTTTAGCATTACAAGACAAATATGATTTCATTATTAAAGATGACATTAATTGAGATGATACAAGTAAAAAAAGATTTTAAATGTTATTTTCTAATATGTTATATTATGCCCATCTCAAGATAAAAATGTGACAAATTACCTGTTTTTCTTTAATCGCACATATGCATACTCACACACACTTCCCTGTTTAATGATAAATAGATATTTTGAAAATTTTAAAAATTATTACTTGTAAAAAGTGGTCTGACAGATTACCAAATATACCTCGACTGATTTTCTAACTTCTCAAAACATTAAAAGCATAAACTTTTGTTTTATCCAGTAAGCTAACAGAGATATTTTATTTGTATATTTTGAAGCATTAGCAACCAAAGCAGGAGGCAACTAGTGAGAAAGAATAAGCTTCCTCTCATGAAAATGAAAGGAATGTCATTTCCACCAATGCTTAACAAATTACCTTTACAGAGAAATGTACTATAAAATGAGGTTGGCAGTAGTTTTGGTTACAGTATTTTCTTCCTGATACAGAATCTTCAGGGACCCTCTGAGAAGGAACGGTTAGTTCTGTTCTAAGTGAAACCTGGATTCACAGACCTGACCACTTTGCAGGCTGGAATATGGATCTGCCAGAGCAGGAAATCACAGAAACAGTAGGGAATTACCCAAAACACAGACATGATGTTCTAAGAAAAGCCCAAACCTAGTTAGACATTGACTTTAATTATTTAGATGGTCCTTGTGACCTTAGAAGGTTGAGAGATGGTAGTCAAAACTCTTGACCAGACACCTGCAGCCCACCCTCTTATCTCATGGTTTGCTTAATTATGGTTGTAAAAGTATATAAAGTTTCTTGTTAAAGGCAAGCATGTGCAAA
Source organism: Carlito syrichta (assembly GCF_000164805.1). Lineage (NCBI taxonomy): Eukaryota > Metazoa > Chordata > Mammalia > Primates > Tarsiidae > Carlito > Carlito syrichta. The sequence continues at coordinate 473,670 of NW_007253594.1, read as the reverse complement.
TTTTTCCCTTAAGTCACCCATACCTGTTGGACATGCCTCTTTCTTTCTAATAAATTCTGTCTTAAACTATAAAAAAACAAATAAAATAGTATCCATCATGCATTGAAAAAATATTAGTAAATAAAAAATCAAATATTTGGTTTTAGACTGAGATCCTAAATTATTGTGGCAGAATATGCTTTGTGGATGACTAAATTAATTTCAAATATATAACATTTATGATGACATTCCAGCTGAAAATCAAGTCATTGTTTAACAATTTTGGATATGTGTGTACATTAGTGTAATTTACAGCATTTATTAAGCCTCAATAAAAATGTAATTTTCTATCTCTATATTTGTATGCCTATATATAGGTATATGTACACATACATACACATACTTTTAATGAGGTATACCAAGTATGAGAAGTTGCACTGATCACAAGTGCATACCTTGATGATTTTATAGATAAGTATATAAGCAGATAACCATTGCCCCATCAAAATATTGAATATTTCTTGCTCCTTTCTAGTCAACATTCCAGAACACCAGGGGTAGTTACTATTTTGACTTCTACCATCACCAATTCATTTTACTTTTTCCTAAATTTCACATAAGTGGCATCTTACAATGCATCTTTTATGACTGGCCTTTTATTTTCAAAACAAATTCTGTAAGATTCATGCAATATTGTGTGTGTGTTGGTAGTTTAAAAAATGTTACATTAATATGTATTGCTCTATAGAATGATGTATTGAAACCCAAAGTATTTGGTTCATTCCCAGAAATTATGCAATTATACACAATTTTATAATGGCAGTGAACATATTATATTCTACAAAATTACTTTTCAGAAATTTTACATTTCAAAATATCAAGAAGTGCAGCTGAAGAAACAGGTATAAATTTGTCAGCCAGAAATATTGATAAGAAACTTTCAGCTTGCATGACTTTGTGAATTTGAAAATGCTGAGTTGAGAGTAATCAGTTTTGTGTTGCTCTGGCTGTCAAATAAGCATGTTCAACATTTAATTCACTTTAGAATGTCATGCAAATTTTAGTAGTTTCTGTGCACTCTTAAGCATTAGTCATTAAGCTCAGGTACTTTACTAAGATAATATATTCTTCCAAAACAATTATTTTTCATACCATTGACATTTACATGTTCTAGTACAACTTAGAAAGAAGAGTATACACCACACAATGCTCAGAAAAGCAAGCAAGACATCAAGGGACAAGCTCAGTTCTGAGATGGTCTTATGTTAGCTTCATAAAAATTCATCCTAAAAATGGCAAGCTAATGTTTGAACACAGTTTCCAAGATAAAGCACATTTTCTCCTAAATAATGAAGTATTTTTCTCTGGCACCTCAAAAGTAAACAAAAGAGTCTGGGTGTGAACAGAGTTCTCAAAATGTGTTTAACTTGATATTGCAACAGATAAGATTTCGGAGTCCATATTTTGAATTATTCAGAAGAGAAAGAAGTTGTCTTCTGATAGAGGTGAACTCAGTTATTACCAACAGGAAAAGTATCCACTGTATTCCTTTCCTATAGGAACAGAAAAATATAATATCCCTTCCTTAGAATCAATATTGATATGCAATACATACCATATATGTGATATAAAATCTACAAATAATGCATAATTACATATTATATATTTACAAATGTAAATAATATAGATTACATATATGTATATATGAGGCAGTTAAAGTTTCACTGTACATAGTCAAACAATTAAATCTGGAAAACAGCATGAAATTCTATAATTCACATACTTAAATATTGAAATTATGACTAGAATATGAGAACTAGAGCTCTCAAAGAGACAACAAGCCTTCTAGCACATGTACTAAATGAGATACTTTCAAAAATCTTTCGATTTTTTAATTAAAAAATTGTGTATTTACATGTGTAAATTTCAATCACCTTCAAAGTACTCTCCAATTGATGAAATACGCCTATCGAGTCTCTTTCTCCACTCCTTAAAGGAGGTTTTAAACACGTCCATTTTAAGGGGAAGATGGCGGCCAAACCAGTTGAACTACACAAGTTCCTGTGTGAGTGAGTGAGTGTATGGAAAATTTTGTTTATGTGCTGGTGAATGAGTGGGCATGTGAGTGGCTGACTGAGTGAGGGCTAGGGAGCTAGTCACCAGGGCTCTCCTGGTGCAGAGGCTGGTGCCACAACTGCTGGGCTTGGGCCCTAGTGACTCCTGGGATACATAAGCTGAGTATCATTTTCTTTCTCTTTGTTTTTTTTAATCAGCAAACCCTCCCTGGAAAGAAAATGCTGGGAGAGACTGTCTAAGTGGGAGCTCAAGAGCAAGTGGCCAGGCCCCTTGTGCAATAGCTGGTGTTGCAGCTTCTCTGCTTGGTCCCTGGCTCTTCCGAGGTGGCAGAAGCCAAGTGCCATTTTTTTTAAACAGGCAGAAGTTTACCTGTGAAAAACAATGGGAGAGACTGTCACCCCAGGCTCTCCCTAACCATTGTCAGGAGAGTCTGCTGCCTCCAGGCTTTGCCTCACCACTTCAGCATCTGGCAGGGCACTCGCAGCAGGGGCTACAGAGGGAGTCTAGAGGCAAAGTCCCATGGAAGAGAACAAGAGAGGCATCCCACCAATATCTTGAAGGTGGGGCAGGAAAGTGCTCTGACTCAATAGCCATGGAGGAACAGACCTAATCTCTGTGACTGGTGGATCAACTACTCAGGGATTGATCATGACCCAGAGGGAATACACTGAAAACCCAGACTTCAGAGGGACCTGACCTATGCTAAGCTCCAGGCACTCCATCCCCTACCCTGATTCAGCCTTGGGGGGGAAAGGGTGTGACCAGAAAAGGACAAGGAAGAACTCCAAAGAGATCAGTGGTAAGTCCAGGGCTGACCCAAACCCCCTCTTCCTCAGCAATCCTCTGAACTTCAGAACTACATAGCTGGGCCACAACTGAGAGAGACAAACCCAGGTGGAGCCTGGATGGCAGTCACAATATGAGAACTTCATTCCAGGATAGGCCTGGCTGGGGCACCCCCTGTGACTACATACCTGGGGAAGAGACACCCTGCACCTCCCCACGGGAGTAGATCTCCCTGACCATATGAGAGTGGGAGGGGAGGGCTGCAGCCCTGCCCACCTCCACTGCCCCTCCTCCTTCCCTGCTGCAGATACTGAGAGAGTGAAAGAGGTGGATCTACAGGAGAGACCTAACTAGAGGAACAATTACAGAGCCTGACACAGGAGTGCAGGCTTTTTTTTTCTTTTTTTAATTTTTAGTTGTTTAAAATTTTAAAAAATTGGTTATTAGTTCACCTATTTAAAAAATATTATTCTATTGTGCAGCAATGTGTATATGATGGCTTGATCTGCATCCCTCGAATTTTTTTCTTTTTCTGTTTCTTCTTTTATTTGTTCTTTTCTGTTTATGTGTATATATGAATGATTGAGTAATCATCTTTCAATATTGCTGTTGTTATTAGGGTTTTTTTTCTCTTTTGTTCTTCTGGGGTTTTTTATTTTCATTTTTTATATTTTAAGGTGTGTGTTAATATACATGTGAGGGTTTGATATGAAGTCCTTTTTTATTTCCTAGTCTTTCTATTTTTCTTCTCTATTCACTTTATGCTAAGCATGGTGTGTGTGTTTAGTTTTCTTGGTTTTTGTTGTTGTTTGTTTTGTTAGACTTTGTTGTTATTTCAGTTTGTTTTGCGGTGTGGGTATGTCTGTATGTGGGTGTGTTCAATTGTTTTTTCCATTGGTTTTTGCTTTAAATTGTCATATGGAGTGGTGGTGGGGAGTGGGTCTCAGGGAACACATACCACAATAAATGAATATTGTAATTTGCAAGTAGTTTTTGAATCCTAGAGCCCCATCCACTACTTTAGTCAAATTTCAAAAACTACAAGAGACAACAAAGCTTACCATCTACCATTCTATTACAAAAGAGAACAAAATCCAGAGCACAGATCGTAGAATAGAGGACTGAGGAAACATCAGAAGTGAAAGCCTCTCCTGCTGACACTGAATAACAGAACTAAAGAGAAAAACAAAAGATATGTCACAAATGAGGAAAAATCAAAGGAAGACTTCAGGCAATGTCAAGTGTATCAAAGACAAAACTCCTGAAAAATCAGACCTTTATGCCCAGATCATGGAAGTCACCAAAACTGATCTCAGAATATGACAGGAATTAGAGAATGGATGGAAAGAGTAAATAAGACTCAAGAAAGACAAGATGCAACAATGAAATAACTTATAACAGAGATTTTGACAATAAAAAATTTCATCCAGGAAATAAATAACAAGGTGACAAGCATGAAAAGCAAAATTAATGTAGATGAAGAGAGAATCTCATAACTTAAAGACCAGAACATGGAATCAACCCGATCTTTAAAAAACATAGAAAGAATCAGAAAGAAAGAACAAAGGTAACAAAGGATGTGAGATTATATTAAAAGGCCGAACCTTTGCCTGATTGGTATCCCAGAAGAAGAAAGGGAAATGAAGAAAAACTTGGAGCAAGTATTCCAGGAGGTAATCCAAGAAAACTTTCCCCATCTCACCAGAGATGTGATCAGCCAAGCACAAGAGATACAGAGAACCACCACAAGACATCAAATGAGAAGACTGACCTCTAATCACATAGCAATTCACAAAGTAGGCACAAAAGAAAAAATCCTAAAAGCAACCAAAGAGAAACATCAGACGGCCTACCAGGATAAACCAATCAGAATAGCAGCAGACTTATTGGCAAAAACAGTACAAGTAAGAAGGGACTGGAGTCCTATATTCCAAGTCCTCAAAGATAAACAATTCCAACCAAGAATTTCCTATCCAGCCAAGCTCAACTTCATCAGTGATGGAAAATAAAAATCCTTCCCAGAAATCCAATCCCTAAAAGATTATGCAGCTTCCAGACCAGCTCTACAGGAGACACTTTAAAAGGTATTAAGCACAGAAGAAAGAAAAAAGAATGATCACACACTCCCCAAGAGAGCAGCAAAGCACAGAATCAACAGAGGATATAGCGCACAAGAAACTTGAAAACACACACACACATCAACCCTAAAGCCAAAGGAAAACATGCAAAGAAAAAACTTTATAAAAACTTCATGACAGGGATAATAATCACATTTGAATAATCAGCCTGAATGCAAATGGACTAAATTCACCACTAAAAAGACACAGATTGGCAAACTGGATAAGAAACTATGACCCAATTAATTGCTGCATCTCACTACAAGGAATGCACACAGACTCAAAGTTAAAGGATGGAAAACAAGTTTCCAAGCAAATGCATTGCAAAAGAAGGCAGGAGTTCCAATCTTAATATCAGACAAAACATTTAAGTTATCCAAAATTTTAAAAGATGCAAAAGGACACTGCATAATGATTAAAAATTCAGTCCATCAAAAGAAATATCCATCCAAAACATATATGCACCCAACACAGAAGCACCAGCATTTATAAAGCTACTATTAAGTAAACTAAAAGAAGATATTGACTCTAACACTATTATAGCAGGGGACTTGAGTACCCCCACTAATAGCCCTAGATAGATCAACAAGGCAAAAAATCAACAAGGAGATCCAGAAGCTAAATTTGACACTTGACCAAATGGACTTAAGAGAAACCTACAGATTATTCCACCCAACAAACATAGAATATACATTCTACTCATCACCACATGGTACATACTCCAAGATCGATCACATCCTTGGTCACAAATCAAGCATAAACAAATTCCATAAAGTTGAAATCCGGACACACACATTCTCAGACCACTGTGGAATAAAAATAAGTTTCAACAACATTTCCCCAAAGCCACAAAGACGTGGACACTAAACAGCATGTTGCTGAACAACTACTGGGCTAACACAAATCAAAGCAGAAATTAAATGATTCCTGTAAACAAATGAAAATGAAGAAACATCTTATCAAAACCTCTGGGATGCCATGAAATCAGTTATAAGAGGGTAATTTATATCTCTATGAGCACACATCAAGAAAATGGAAAGCCAGGCTCAGTGGCTCAGCCTGTAATCCCAGTGCTTTGGGAGGCCGAGGTTAGTGGATTTCCTGAGCCCATGAGTTCAAGACCTGCACCCAGCAATTTGGCGAGACCTCATCTCTACAATAAATCAAAAATTAGCCAGACATGGTAGCACATTCCTGTAGTTCCAGCTACTTGGAAGGCAGAGGTAGAAGGATTGCTGGAGCCCAGTAGGTTGAGGCTGTGGTGGCCAGGAGCATGCCACTGCACTCCAGTTTGGGTGATGGAGTGAGACTCCAACTCAAAAAAAAAAAAAGGAAAGAAAATGGAAAGATCACAAGTGGAGAGTCTAACAAATCACCTAAGGAAGCTGGAAAGAGAAGACCACCAAAACCCCAACTTGAGCAGAAGAATACAAATCACCAAAATAAGTGTCCAAATATAAGATACAGAAGTCAAAAATATAGTAGAAAACTCAACAAAACAAAAAGCTGGTTCTTTGAAAGATTTAACAAGACTGATGGGTTCCTAGCCAAAATGACCAAGAAATAAAGAGAAAAAACCCAAATAAACACAATCAGAAATACAAAAGATAAAATCACAACCTACCCCAAAGAAATACAAAAGATTACCAGAGATTACTATGTACACCTATATGGAAACAAACTTGATAACCTAAATGAAATAGGGGACTTTCTGACATCACACAACCTCCCCAGGTTGAAACAAGAAGACATTGAGACACTAAATAGACCAATAACAACCCAGGAAATTGACTCTGTCATATGAAAACTACCTACAAAAAAAAGCCCTGGACCAGATGGCTTTCCAGCAGAATTCTACAAAACATATAAGGAGGAGCTGATACCAATCCTATTGAGAGTAGTCCAGGCAATTGAGAAGGATGGAATTCTCCCCAAATCATTTATGAAGCTATCAGTATACCCAAACTGGGTAAAAATCCAACAAAAAAAGAGAACTACAGGCCAATATCCCTTATGACCATAGATGCAAAAATCCTCAACAAGATTCTAGCAAATCAGATCCAAAAACACATCTCAAAAATCATCCACCATGAACAAATAGGCTTAATCCCCAGGATGCAGGGCTGTTTCAACATTCCCAAAAACAAAAGTGTAATGAAATATATCAACAGATGTAAAAACAAGAACGACAGGATTATCTCATTAGATGCAGAAAAAGCTTTGGATAAAATCCAGCATGCCTTCTTGATAAAAACCCTCAAACACCTAGGTAAGAAGGAACATACCTCAAAATAGTAAGTGCCATCTATAGTAAACCCACCACTAACATATTGCTAAATGAACAGAAACTGGAAACATTTCCCCTGAAAACTGGAACAAGACAAGGCTGCCCACTCTCACCCCTCTTGTTCCACATAGTGTTAGAAGTCCTAGCTAGGGCAATTAGACAAGAGAAAGAAATCAGGGGTATCCAAATAGGAAAAGAGGAAGTCAAGTTATCCCTCTTTGCTGATGATATGATCCTATTCCTTGAAAATCCAAGAGAACCTGTCAAAAACCTGCTTGCACTGATTAAGGACTTTGGCAGAGTCTCAGGGTACAAAATAAATGTGCAAAAAACAGTTGCGTTCCTGTACACCAACAACAAGCAGGCAGAGATTCGAATAAAAAGCACAATCCCATTCACAATAGCCACCAAAAAATGAAGTACCTCAGCATCTTCCTAACCAGAGAAGTGAAAGACCTTTACAATGAGAACTACAAAACACTGCTCGAAGAAATCCAAGAAGACCCAAACAAATGGAAAAATATTCCATGTTCATGGATAGGAAAAATCAACATTATTAAGATGTTCATCTTACCAAAGGCCATCTACAGATTTAATGCAATACCCATTAGGTTACCAACATCACTCTTCTCAGACCTGGAAATGACAACACAGAAATTCATTTGGAAAGATAAACAACCACGAATAGCCAAAACAATGCTTATCAAAAGAAACAAAGCAAGAGGTATCACACTTCCAGATCTCAAACTTTACTATAAGGCTACAGTAATCAAAACAGCCTGGTATTGGTACAAGAACAGGCATATAGACCAATTTGACAGGATAGAGATCCCAGAAGCAAAGCTTCAATTTTTCAACCAACTTGAAGACAAACTCTTCAACAACAACCACTGGAGAGAGGAGAACCTAATCAGTAAATGGTGCTGGGAAAACTGGCTGATCACATGTAGAAGATTGAAACAGGACCTCTACCTATCCCCACATACCAAAATTAACTCCAAATGTGTCAAAGACCTAAACGTTAAACCTCAAACTATATGGATCTTAGAAAACACAGGAGATACCCTTATGGAAATTGGAACTGGCAACCAATTCCTATTCAGGATCTTAAATGCCCATACCTTAAGAAATAGGATAGACAAGTGGGACTTCATCAAACTAACAAGCTTCTGCAAAGCTAAAAAAATCACCAATTGAGCAGGAAGACAGCCCATAGAAGGGAAAAATATTTGTTAACTGTTTATTTGACAAAACCCTAACATCTAGGATCGACAAGGAACTCAAATGTGCCAAAAGGAAAAAAAACAAACAAACAGCCCCATTAAAAAGTGGGCAAAATCATGAATAGACACTTCTCAAAAGAAGATATTAGGGCAGCCAACAGTCACATGAAAAAGTGCTCAGCCTCACTCATTATCAGAGAAATGCAAATCAAAACCACATTGAGATATCACCTAACCCCAGTAAGAATGGTCATCATTAATAAAACAAACAAGGATGTGGAGAAAAGGAACTCTTCTACACTGTTGGAATGCAAACTAGTGCAACCTCTTTGGAAGACAGTGTGGCAATTTCTGAAATACTAGAAATTGACCTTCCATATGACCCAGCAATTCCCCTATTGGGAATATACCTGGAGGAACTCAAATCATTTTACAAAAAAGATACCTGCACACATATGTTTGTTGTAGCTCTATTCACAATAGCAAAAGCATGGAACCAGCCATGTTGCCCATCAAAGCTGGACTGGATTTTTAAAAATGTGATACATATACACAATGGAATATTATTCAGCCATGAAGAAGGACATACATATGGACTTCACTGCAACTTGAATGGATTTAGAGTCAATCATCCTGAGTGATCTATCACAGAAACAAAGAAAGAACACCATATGTTTTCACTCATAAGCGGACCTTGAACAATTATTATAGTCTTATAATAAACGGTTTGGCAGTAGTGGGAAACTGTCAGGGGAGGGTGATGGGATTGGAAGTTGAGGGAAACTTCTAGGGAGGATGGGGCATACCTCATCAGCAAGGATGCCTGCATAATCAACGTTTGTATACCTAACCCTGAATTGTACCCCACATCTTTATAATAAAAATAAACAAACACATTCATTTTGATTTCTTTTAGTGCTTCTGCCATTTTTTGTTTTGTCTCTTCTACATCAGCAAAATGCTTCCCTTTGAAGACTTTTCTCATTGGGGAAACAAAGCAAAAAGTCAGTTGGTGTGAGAGATTGGGTAAATAAGGAGGGTGAGGCATGGGGGTCATGCCATTTTTGGTCAAAATCTGCTGAATACTGTGTAGTGTGGCAGGTGCACTTGTAAATCACCCATCATGAAATGGGCCAACGTATTAAAAGACTCTCAAAAAAAAAAGTTAACTGAAGCCAAACATCACCTCTCACAACGCACAACACTAACTGGTCCTTTGATGCCCATGAGTTCCTAGAACACTTACATAATGAGGGAAGCCTATACTACAGGGCCCTGCTCTCCAAAAGATAATTCTGGGTTTTTTGTTGTTCCCCTCTTCTAGAAAACTTCCAAATTTTAATGATTACCATTCAGTTTGAAATCCAGTTTGGCCTCTTCTTCCATCCTTACATGTAAAGAGGCAGAGGAGGGATGACAGATTTAGGACAAGCCAAAGGTGGAGGTGGTTACTAGAAGGCTTTCCAAGAGTAGACAGCACTTTCTACTTTTCTGTTATAAAAGACAATTTCAAGGACTGTAAACTTAGTAAACATATAGAAAATATGAGCTATTGAGAACCATCAGATATACCTTACTGACAGTCCTAAAATCTTCTTAGCCATCTTTGAATTTTTGGCCTCAGTATAATTGATTATGCATGATTTCTGATTAAAAATGTATACTGTTCATCTGGTGACAGACTGTGACCAGAAAAATATAGATTCTTGCAGAGTTGAAGTTTTCTGTAGAATATTTTAGCTAATTTAGATAGGAGGTACTTGTCTTCAGATAGATTATTTAGATTGAAAAACACAGCATTAAATCAATCATCTACATATTGAGTCAAGAATGGACTTATGCAGAAAACTCAAGTCCTTCAGATCATTTTTTTAGATGCCAAGAGAAATGGGAAGGTTACTCAAAAAATCCCTGAAGCTCAATCCTCTAGGTATATTTATGTTTCCAAAAAAAGCAAATACTGACTTTTCTTCTGTGTGGGTACACTAAAGAAGACTGCCCATAAATTTACCACTGTGAAATGTTTACTTGTTGAGAGAATGATGAACAGGACAGTATTCTAATGGTTTCATGATCTTTCATTAGTGCTGTAATTAACCACTAATATTGAACATTCAGGTATTATTATTATCCATAACACAGCAACAAATATCTTTGAGCATAAGGTTTTCTGAATAGATTCCCAGGAGTGAAATTACTCAAAGAGTAAGAATATTTTGGAGTGAGAGCTAGGGAGTTAGTCATCAGGGCTCTCCTGGTGCAGTGGCTGGTGTCATAGCGGCTGGCCTTGGACTCTAGTGATTCCCGGGATGCAGATGCCGAGCACCATTTTCTTTTTTTCTTTTATCTTTTAAAATCAACAAACCTTCCCTTCCTGGGAAGAAAATGCTGGGAGAGACTGTCTAAGTGGGGCTCATGAGAGGGTGGTGAGGACCCTAGTGTAAAAGCTGGTGCTGCAGCTGCTCCACTTCATCCCTGGCTTTTCCCAGGTCACAGAAGTGGAGTGCCATTTTTTTTTTAAAGCAGTCAGAAATTTTCCTTTGAAAAATCAGCAGAGAGAAACTATTGCCCCAGTCTCTCCCTCACCATTGAAGCAGGAGAGAAACTGTCAGCCTCTGGTTTGCCTCACCACTTCAGCTCCTGGTAGGGGCTGTGGAGGGGGTACACAGGCAAGTTCCCATGGAAGAGGACAAGAGAGGCACCCAAACACCAACTTGAAGGTGGGGCAGGAAAGTGCTCTGACTTGCTCGCCACAGAGCAACAGACCCAATCTCTGTGCCTGGTAGATCAACTACTCAGAGATTAATTGTGGCCCAGAGGGAATATCCTGAGAGCACAAACTTCAGAGGGACCTGATGAGTGCTGAGTTCCAGGTGCCTCATGCCCTGCCCTGATCCAGCCATGGGACAAAGGGTGTGATCAGAAAAGGATGAGGAAGAACTCTAAAGAGATCAGTGGTGAGTCCGGGGCTGACCCAAACCCCCTCCTCCTCAGCAATCCTCTGAACATCAGACCCACATAGCTGGGCCATGATAGAGAGGGACAAACCCAGGTGGAGCCTGGACATCAGTCACAATAGAACTCCATTCCAGGATAAGCCTGACTGGGGCACCCCAGTGAGAGAACATACCTGGGGAAGAGACAATTCTGCACCTCCCCATGGGAGGAGATCTCCCTGACCATATGAAAGTGAAAGGGGAGGACTGTAGCACCACCCCTCTCCTCTGTCTGTCCTCCTTGCCGGTTTCAGACACTGAGGAGAAAGTGAAAGAGGTGGCTCTGCAGGAGAGACCTGATTAGAGGAACAATTACAGAGCCTGCAACAAGAGGACAGTTTTTTAAAAATTTTCAATTAAAAAAATTTTTTTGACTATTAGCTCATCTATTTTAAAAATATTTCTCCTTTGTTCATGAATGTGTATGTGAGGGTTTGATCTGCATCTCAACCAACTTTTATTTCTTTTCTTTTTCTGTTTCTTCTTTAATTTTTCTTCTTCTATTTATGTGTGTATATGAATGATTCATCCTTTGATTTTGTTGTTATTGTTGGTTTTTGCTCTTTTGTTATTCTGGGGTTTTTAAAAATATTCTTTTTTGTAGTTTAAGGTGTGTGTCAATATATGTGTGAGGGCTCAACCTGAATCCCTCCCTTTTGTTTTTAAATTTTCCTCCAGTCTTTCTGTTTTTCTTCTCTATATACTTTGTGCTATGCATGTGTGTGTGTCTAGTTTTCTTGGGGTTTTTTGTTGTTTGTTTTGTTTCACTTTGTTGTTATCCCAGTTTGTTTTGGGGTATGTGTGTGTGTATGCGTTCAATTGCTTTTGCGTTGGTTTCTGCATTGTATCATCATATAGAGCGGTGGTGGGGAGTGTGTCTTAGGGAACACATACCACAATAAGTGAACATTTTAATCTGCAAGTATTTCTGATTCCTAGTGCTCCATCCCTTACTTTATTAGAATTTCAAAAACTACAAGAGACAGTAAAGCTTCCCATCCACCAGACAATTTTTCAAAATAGAACAAATCCAGAACCTGGTTCAGGGAAGAATAGAGGACTGAGCAAACATCAGAAGGGAAATCCTCTCCCACTGACACTGAATAACAGAACTAAAGAGAAAAACAAGAGATCTGTCATAAATGAGGGAAAACCAAAGGAAGGTCTCAGGCAATTTCAAGTGTACCAAAGACAAAACTCCTGAAAAATCAGATTTGGTGCCTAAACAATGAAAGTCACAAATGACTATCCCCAGAATACAACAGGGATTAGGGAATGGATGGAAAGGGTGAAAAGACTCAAGAAAGACAAGATGCAAAACTGAAAGAACTTGTAACAGATTTTGGCAATAAAAAATTTCATCCAGGAAATAAAAAACAAGTTGACAAGCATAGAAAGCAGAATTAATTGAGCTGAAGAATGAATCTCAGAACTTGAAAACCAGAACATGGAATTAGCCCAATCTGTAAAAAAACAGAAAGAAGACAAATAAAACAAAAACAAAGCTTAAAAGAGATGTGTGATTATATCAAGAAGTTGAATCTACACCTGATTAGTATCCCAGAAGAAGAAAGGGAAATGGAGAACAACTTGTAGCAAGTATTCCAGGAGGTAATCCAAGAAAACTTTACACATTTCATCAGAGATGTGACCAGTCAAACACAAGAGATACATAGAACGCCCACAAGACATCAAATGAGAAGACCAACCCTTAGACATATAGTAATTCACCCACACAAAATATGCACAAAAGAAAAAATCCTAAAAGCAGCAAGAGAGAAAGATCAGACTACCTACTGGGGAAAACCAATCAAAATAGCAGCAAATCTATTGGCAGAAACACTGCAAGCAAGAAGGGACTAGAGCCCTATATTCAAAGTCCTCAAAGAAAAACAATTTCAACCAATAATTTCCTACCCAGTCAAGCTCAGCTTCATCAAGGATGGAGAAATAAATCCTTCCCAGACATCCAATCCCTAAGAGATTATGCAGCTTTCAGACCATCTCTACAAGAGACATTAAAAAAAGTATTAAGCACAAAAGAAAGAAAAAAAGAATGACCACACACTTCCCAGAGACCAGCAGAGCACAGAATCAACAGAGAATACAGCACAAGAAACTTGAAAACACAAACATACATTAAACCCCAACGCCAAAAGAAAACTAGCAAACAAAGAAAAAACTTTATAAGAACTTCATGATGGGGATAAGCAATCACAATTCAACAATCGACCTGAATGTGAGTAGACTAAATGCACCACTAAAAAGACACAGAATGGCAAATTGGATAAGGAACCATGACCAATTATTTGCTGCATCCAGGAGACTCATCTCACCACAGGGGACACACACAGACTCAAAGTTAAAGGTTGGAAAATAAGTTTCCAGGCAAATGAATCACAAAATAATGCAGGAGTTGTGATCTTAATATTAGACAAGACAACCTTTAAGCTATCAAAAACTAAAAAAGATGCAAGGGCATTACATAATGCTAAAAGGTTCAATCCATCAACAAGAAATATCAATCCTAAACATATATGCACCCAACACAGGAACACCAGCATTTAATTTTTTCCTTTCTTTCTTTCTTTCTTTCTTTCTTTCTTTCTTTCTTTCTTTCTTTCTTTCTTCCTTTCTCTTTCTTTCTTTCTTTCTTTCTTTCTTTCTTTCTTTCTTTCTTTCTTTCTTTCTCTCTCTCTCTCTCTCTCTCATTATACAGATGTGGGGTACAATTCAGGGTTAGGTATACAAATATTGATTATGCAGGTACCCTTGCTGCTGAGGTATGCCCTTCCCTCCCCTAGCAGTTTCCCACTACTTCCAATCCCTTTCTTATAGTATTATAATTACTCAAGGTCTGCTTATGAGTGAGAACATATGGTACTCTGTTCTTTGTTTCTGTGATAGATCACTGAGTATGATCAATTCTAAATTCATCAAAGTTGCTGCAAAGTCCCTATATTTTGTCCTTCTTTATGGGTGCATAATATTCCATTCTGTATATGTACCACATTTTTTTGACCAGTCCAGCTTCAATGGGCAATATGGTAGTTCCACGTTTTTGCTATTTTGAATAGAGCTGCAACAAACATGTGTTCAGGTATTTTTTTGTAGAATGATTGAGTTCCTCCGGGTATGTTTCCAATAAGGGAATTGCTGGGTCATAGGGAAGGTCAATTTCTAGTTCTTTCAAAAATCACCACACTGTCTTCCAAAGAGGTGCACTAGTTTGCATTCCTACCAGCATCTGTTGTTGTTTATTTTATTAATGATGGCCATTCTTACTGGGGTTAGGTGGTATCTCAATGTGGTTTTGGTTTGAATTTCTCTGATGATGAGTGAGGCTGAGCACTTTTTCATGTGTCTGTTGGCTGCTCATATATCTTCTTTTGAGAAGTGTCTATTCATGTCTTTGCCCACTTTTTAATGGGGTTGTTTGTTTTCTTCCTTTTGGTTCATTTGAGTTCCTTGTAAATCCTAGATATTAGACCTTTTTCAGATATACAGTTGGCAAATATTTTTTTCCCATTCTGAGGGCTGTCTCCCTGCTCTCTTTTGCTTTGCAGAAGCTTGTCAGTTTGATGAGGTTCCACTTGCCTGTCTTATTTCTTATGATATTGGCCTTTAGGGCTCTGAATAGAAATTGGTTGCCAGTTCCAATTAGCATAATTGTGTCTCCTGTGTTTTCTAAGATTCTTATAACTTGAGGTTCTATGCTTAGTTCTTTGATCCATTTGAAGGAATTTTCTGTATGGTGATAGGTAGCACCAGCATTTATAAAACAACTACTAAATAAACTAAAAAAAGTTATTGACTCTAACACTATTATAGCAGGGGACTTGAATATCCCACTGACAGCCCTAGATAGATCATCAAGGCAAAAAAATCAACAAGGAGAACCAGAACCTAACCTTGACACTCAACCAAATGGATCTATAGATACCTACAGATTATTCCACCCAACAACCACAGAATATACATTCTACTCATCACCACATGGAACATATTACAAGATTGATCACATCCTTGGCCATAAATTAAGCATAAGTAGATTCCATAAGGTTGAAATCTTGCCATGCACATCCAGAGACCACAGTGGAATAAAAATGAATATCAACACCAACAACATTTCCCCAAAGCCTACAAGGACATGGACACCAAACAGCATGATGATTGAGACACTGAATAGACCAATAACGACCCAGGAAATTGATTCTGTCATAAGAAAATTACTTACAAAAAAAAAAGCCCTGGACTGTATGAATTTCCAGCATTGATAACAATCCTACTGAAAGTATTCAAGCTGGGCTTGGTGGCTCAGCCTGTAATCCCATGCCTTTGGGAGGCTGAGGTGAGTGGATTGCCTGAGCCTGCGGGTTCAAGACCCACCTGGGCAGCAAGACCTCATCTCTACAACAAATCAAAAAACATCAGCCAGTTGTGGTAGTGCATGCCTGTAATTCTGGCTACTTGGAAGGCTGAGGTGGAAGGATTGCTGGAGCCCAGCAGGTCGAGGCTGCAGTGGCACTCCAGTCTGGGTGACAGAGTGAGACTCCAACTCAAAAAAAAAAAAAAAGAAAAGAAAGTGTTTGAGGCAATTAAGAAAGATGGAATTCTTCCCAAATTATTTTACAAAGTTAACATCACACTGATACCCAAACTGGGTAGAGATTCAACAACAACAAAAAAGAGAACTACAGACCAATATCTCTTATGAATATAGATGCAAAAATCCTCAACAAGATTCTAGCAAATTGGATCCCACAACACAACTCAAAAGTCATCCACCATGACCAAGGCTTCATTTCCAGGATGCTGAGCTGGCTCAACATTTGCAAGACCATAAATGTAATTAAATACATCAACAGCTGTAAAATCAAGAACCACATGATTATCTCATTAGATGCAGAAAACCTTTTGATAAAACTCATCATTGCTTCTTGATAAAACCCTCAAACACCTAGGTATAGAAGGAACATACCTCAAAATAGAAAGTGCCATCTATGATCAACCCACAGTTAACGTATTGTTAAATGGACAGAAACTGGAAACATTTCCCTGGAAAACTGGAACAAGACAAGGCTGCCCATTCTCACCCCTCTTGTTCAACATTGTGTTGGAAGTCCTAGTCAAGTTATCCCTCTTTGCTGATGATATGATCCTATACCTTGAAAATCCAAGAGAATCTGTCAAAAACCTGCTTGCACAGTTAAAGAACTTTGTCAAAGTCTCAGAGTACAAAATAAATGTGAAAAAAAGACAGTTACATTCCTATACACCAACAACAAGCAGGCAGAGACCCAAATTAAAAGCACAATCCCATTCACAATAGCCACACAAAAAAAGAAAGAAATACCTCGGCATATTCCTAACCAGAGAATTGAAAGAACTTTACAATGAGAACTACAAAACACTGCTCAAAGAAATCCAAGAAGACATAAACAAATGGAAAAATATTCCATGCTCATAGATTGGAAGAATCAACATCATTACAATGTCCATCCTACCAATGGCAATCTACAGATTCAATGCAATACCCATTAAGTTACCAACATCATTCTTCTCAGGCCTGGAAATGACAATACAGAAATTCATATGGAAACATAAATGACCAGCAATAGCCAAAACAATCCTTAGCAAAAGAAACAAAGCAGGAGGTATCATATTTCCTGATGTCAAACTTTACTATAAGACTACAGTAATCAAAACAGCCTCATGTTGGTTCAAGAACAGGCACATAGACCAAAGGAACAGGATAGAGATTCTGGAAGTAAAGACTCAATTCCTCAACCAGATCATTTTTGACAAAACCTCCAACAACAACCACTGGGAAGAGGAGAATTTATTCAGCAAGTGGTGCTGGGAAAACTGGCTGACACATGCAGAGGATTGAAAGAGGCCCCCTACCTATCAGCATACACAAAAATTAACTCCAAATTGATCAAAGATCTAAACATAAAACCCCAAACTATAAGAATCTTAGCAAATGCAGGAATCACTGTTATGGAAATTGGAACTGGCAACCAATTCCTATTCAGAACCCTAAAGGCCAATACCTTAAGAAATAAGAGACAAGTGGGACCTCATCAAACTAATGAGCTTCAGCAAAGCAAAGGAAACCATCAAGAGAGCAGGGAGACAGTCCACAGAATGGGAAAAAATATTTGCCAACTGTATATCTGACAAAGGCCTAACATCTAGGATCTACAAGGAACTCAAATGCACCAAAAGGAAAAAGACAAACAGCCCCATTAAAAAGTGGGCAAAAGACATGAATAGACAGTTCTCAAAAGAAGATATATGAGCAGCCAACAGACACATGAAAAAGTGCTCAGCCTCACTCATCATCAGAGAAATTCAAATCAAAACCACATTGAGATACCACCTAACCCCAGTAAGAATGGTCATCATTTTTTTTTTTTTGAGTTGGAGTCTCACTCTGTTGCCCGGACTGCAGCCAGGAGTGGCCACTGCAGCCTCAACCTGCTGGGCTCTGGCGATCCTTCCACCTTAGCCTTCCAAGTAGCTGGAATTACAGGCATGCGCTACCACGCCCGGCTGATTTTTTGGTTGATTGTAGAGATGAAGTCTCACTGCCCAGGCGGGTCTCGAACCCGCAGGCTCAGGCAATCCACTCACCTCAGCCTCCCAAAGGCGTGGGATTACAGGCTGAGCCACCGAGCCCAGCTGAATGGCTATCATTAATAAAATAAACAACACCAGATGCTGGCAAGGATGTGGAGAAAAAGGAAAGCTTCTACAGTGCTGGTGGGAATGCAAATTAGCACAATCTCTCTGGAAGACAGCGTGGTGATTTCTGAAAGAACTAGAAATTGACCTTCCCTATGATCCAGCAATTGACCTATTGGGAGTATTACCCAGAGGAACTAAAATCATTCTACAAAATGATATCTACCCACGTATGTCTGTTGCAGCTATATTCACAGTAGCAAAAACATGGAACCAACCATGTTGCCCATCAAAGCTGGACTGGATAAAAAAATGTGGTACATATATGCAATGGAGTATTGTGCAGCCATAAAGAAAGACAAACTTATGGACTTTGCAGCAACTTGAATGGATTTGGAGTTGATCTTACTCAGTGATCCACTACAGAAACAAAGAACACAGTACCATATATTCTCACTCATAAGCAGAACTTGAACAATTATAATACTATAAGAAAGGGATTGGCAGTAGTGGGAAACTGTCAGGGGAGAGGGTGGGATTAGCAGTTGAGGGAAACTGCTAGGGGAGGGAGGGGCATACCTCATCAACACGGATACCTACATAATCAATGTTTGTATACCTAACCCTGAATTGTACCCCACATGTTTATAATAAAATAAAATAAGATTCCAAAAAAGAGAATACTTTTAGGATTCTTTGTATATATTGCCAAATACAAGGGCAATAGTATTATTGTATTTTTAATAAATGAAATGTTTTATTTTCATACCATTTTGGCCAGGATTGGATAATCTCAGTAGAACAGAAAGGGCTAATTTCCTCAGTTCAAATGGCATGGCACAAACAACTACAAATGGTAGTTGTTTTAACTTCTGTATGGTGAAAGATGAATATTTATCTATGTAGGTTGTTACTAATTTGCATTTTCTCTTTTATGGATTATTTATTGCTTTGGCTCAGTTATCTATAGGGTAAGAGAGAACTATTTAAGTTGCTGCTTGCGAGTTATTAATTTGTAATACTAAGCATAGTGTCTGTTTAGCCCATTTTATGAAAAATATTGACCCCTGTTTATTATGACAATTTCAAACAGAAATTTCAAAACTTTATGATTCCATACCTAAAGCTATTGATTTTTTACTGTTTCAACACTTAGTTCCCCATCCAAACAATTGACTAATGTTCACTTAAATTTCTTAATGATATTGTAGGTTTTTAATATTTTATTTCTAAATCAACATGGATTTTATATAAGAGATTATGTGAATTTTTTTAAGTATATAACACTTTTTTATCATCTTCTACCTATTCTACGCAGATCAGATTGCTCATCTTTTTGATGTATTATTTCCTCCTGAGAGGGATTACCAATTTAACAAATGGATCACTTTGGTACCTTAATTTTCTTTCTCTCTAGGTTGAGCCAGTCAACACTGATTTGAGGGTACTATACTCATCAGCTTTTGAAATTTTTTGACACTCATTTTTATTGTTGCACAGAAATGTATATGTGTATGTGTGTGTGCATGTGTGTGCGTGCACACATCTGTTTCAAATGAATACATTTCCTGAAAATAGTGTTGGATTAGTATGGTGGTATTAACTACATTCTAAATAATAACCACTATTTGTTTGTCACTTTAAGAGTTATACATATGAGGAGGTGGGGAATATAGTGTCCTATCTAGCCAGACTATGCAAGTCCCCATGTGAGTGAGTGAGTGTATGAAAATTTTGTGTATGTGCTGGTGAGTGAGTGGGCATGTGAGTGGCTGGCTGAGTGAGGAGTAGGGAGCTAGCAGTCAGGGTTCTCCTGGTGCAGTGGCTAGTGCTGGAGCTACTGGGCTTGGACCCTAGTTATCCCAGGATGCAGAAGCCAAGCACCATTTTAAAAAAATCAACAAAACCCTTCCTGGGAAGAAAATGCTAGGAGAGACTAAGTGGAGGCTCAGGAGCAAGTGACCAGGGCCCTGACAACAGCTGGTGCTGCAGCTTCTGAGCTTGGTTGCTTGCTCTTTCCAGGTCACAGAAGTCAAGCACTATTTTTTTTTTAAAAGGACAAAAATTTTCCTGTGAAGAAGCAGCAGGGAAAGACTACCACCCCAGGCTCTGTCTCACCACTGCCACAGGAAAGACTGATAGCTCCTGGCTTTGCCTCATTACTTCAGTGCCTGACTGGGCACTTGCAGCAGGGGCTGTGGAGGGAGCCCAGAGGCAGAATCCAACCAAAGAGGACAAGGGGGTTTCCTGCCACCATCTTGAAGGAGGGACAGGAGAGTGCTCCAACTTGTTCACCATGGAGCAACGGATCCAGTCTTTGTGACTGACAGATCAACTAATCAGTGGTTGATCATGACCCAGAGGGAATATCCTGAAAGCACAGACTTCCAAGGGACCCGAGGAGTGCTGAGTTCCAGGTGCCCTACTTCCTACCCTGATCCAGCAATGGGACAAATAGTGTGACCAAGGGAAAGGAAAAGAAAGAACTCCAAAGAGATCAGTGATGAGTCTGAGACTGACTCAAAGCCCCTTCTCCACAGCAATCCTCTGAATGTCAGACCCACATAGCTGGGCTATGACTGACAGGGACAAACCTAGGCAGAGCCTGAACATCAGTCACAATAGGAAAACTCCATCCTAGTAAAAGCCTTGCTGGGGCACCCCCAGCAAGTATATACCTGGAAAAAAGACAATCCTGCACCTTCCCACTAGAGGAGAGCTCCTTGACCATATGAGAGTGGGAGAGGAGGACTGCAGCCCCACCCGCCTCCACTGCCCATCCGCCTTCCCTGTTCTGGACACTGGGGAAAGGGTGAAAAAGGTGGAAGGTCTGCAGGAGAGAACCAATTAGACGAAAAATTACAGAGCCTGCCACAGGAGGGCAGTTTTTAAAAAAAACTTTAATTTTAAAAAAATTAGCTGGAGCCCAGCAGGTGAGGCTGCAGTGGCCAGGAGCATCCACTGCACTCCAGTCTGGGCGACCAAGTGAGACTCCGACTCAAAAAAAAAAAATTTGCCTGTTTGTTAGTTCATCTATTTTAAAAATATTTTTCCTCTGTGCATGAATGTATAAGAGAGAGTTTGAGCTGCATCCCCCCAATATTTTTGTTTTCTTTTTCTTTCCTCTTATTTTTCTGTTTATGTGTGTATGTGAATGATTGGGGGTTCATCTTTCAATTTTGTTGTTATCATTGGTTTGTTTTGCTCTTTTGTTCTTCTGGTTTCTTAATTTTTATTTTTTATTGTTTAAAGTTTGTGTCAATATATGTGTGAGAGTTCAATCTGAATTCCTTTTTTCCCCCCAGTCTTTCTTTTTTTCTTCTCCATTCACTTTATACTAGGTGTGTGTGTGTGTGTGTGTGTGTGTGTGTGTGTGTGTGTGTGTGTGTTTCATTTTCTTGGTTTTTTATTATTGTAGTTTGTTTTGTTTTACTTTATGGTTATGCCAGTTTGTTTTGGGGTAAGTGTGTATGTCTGTGTGGGGGTGTGTTCAATTGGTTTCTCTGCATTGGTATCTGCTTTGCATCATCATACAGAGTGGTGGTGGGGAGTTGGTCTAGGGGAACACAAACCACAATCAGTGAACATTGTGATTTTCAAGTAGTTACTGAATCTTATCACCCCATCCCCTACTTTATTCGACTTTCAAAAAATACAAGAGATAGCAAAGCTTCCCACCCACAGTCCTATTTCAAAATAGAACAAATCCAGATCCCAGATAAGGGAAGATTAGAGAGTTGAGCAAACATCAGAAAGAAAAGCCTCCCCCACTGAAACTGAATAACAGAACTAAAGAGAAAAACAAAAGGTCTGTCACATGAGGAAAAACCAAAGGAAGACCACAGACATTTTCAAGTGTAACATAGAGAAAGCTCCTAAAAATTGGAACTTGGAGCCAAAAAATGGAAGTCACCAATGACTGGCCCCAGAATATTACAGGGATTAGAAAAAGGTTGAAAAGAGTAAATAAGATTCAAGAAAGACAAGATGCAACACTGAAAGAACTTGTAACAGAGATGTTGGCAATAAAAAATTTCATCCAAGAAATAAATAACAAGAAGACAAGCATGGAAGTAAGAATTAATCTTGAGGAGAAAGAATCTCAGAACTTGAAGACCAGAACATGGAATTAACATGATCTGTAAAAAACATAGAAAGAAGATTCAGAAAGCAAGGACAAAGCCTCCAAAAAATGTGCGATTATATCAAGAGGCTGAACCGACATATGATTGATATTCCAGAAGAAGAAAGGGAAATGGAGAACAACTTGGAGCCAAGTATTCCAGGAGGTAATCCAAGAAAACTTCCCCCATCTCACCAGAGATGTGACCAGCCAAGCACAAGAGATACAGAGAACCCTCATAAGATATCAAATGAGAAGATCAACCCCAGACACAGAGTAATTCGCCTACACAAAGTAGGCATAAAACAAAAAAATCCTAAAAGCAGCAACAGAAAAAGGTAAGACTACTTACCAGGCAAAATCAATCAGAGTAGCAGGAGACCTTTTGACAGAAACACAACAAGCAAGAAGGGACAGGAGCCAAATATTCAAAGTCCTCAAAGATAAACAATTTCTTTTTTCTCTCTCTCTTTTAATTTTTATTTTAAAATTGTGGGGTACAATTCAGGGTTAGATATACAAATATTTATTGTGCAGGTACCCTTCTTAATGAGGTGTGCCCCCCCTCCCACAGGAAGATATCAGTTGTCAAACTGACATCCCCCCCCATTTGTCACTACTGTCAATCCTTTTCTTATAGTATTATGATAGTTGTTCAAGGTCCACTGAGAAGTCAGAACATGTGATACTCAGCTCTTTGCTTCTGTGAGAGATCACTCAGTATTATAAACTCTAATTTCATCCAGGATGTTGCAAAGTTCATGATTTTGTTCTTCTTTATGGCTGCGTAATATTCCATTGTATATATGTACCATATTTTTTAAATCCAGTCCACTTTTGATGGGTAGCATGATTGGTTCCACCTTCTTGCTATTGTGAACAATGCTGTGATAAACACACGTGTGCAGGTATCTTTTTCATAGAATGATTTCAGTTCTTCCAGGTATATTCCCAGTAGGGGGATTGTGGGGTCATATAAAAGGTCAATTTTTAAAACTTTTAGTTTTCCACAGAGGCTGTACTAGTTTATACTCCCACCAACAGTGAAGAAGTGTTTCTTTTTTGCCACATCCTCTCCAGCATCTGTTATTTTTTGAGTTATTGATGATGGCCATTCTGACTGGAGTTAGGTGGTATCTCAGTGTTTTAATTTGCATTTCCTTGATTACTAGTGAAGTTGAACATTTTTTTGTGTATCTGTTGGCTGCTTGTATGTTTTCTTTTGAGAAATGTCTATTCATATCTTTAGCCCACTTTGTAATGGGGCTGTTTGTTTCTTTTTCAGTATGTTTGAGTTCCTTGTAGATTTTTGATGTTAGACATTTGTCAGACATGGAGTTGGCAAATATCTTTTCCCAGTCTGTGGGCTCTCTCCCTGCTCTCTTGATGGTTTCTTTGGCTTTGCAGAAGGGTAAACAAAAAAATCCAGTTTAATGAGGTCCCTCAGTTTAATGAGGTCCCACTTGTCTATCTTATCTCTTATGGCTGGGCACTTCAAGTTTTTATCAGGAATTGGCTGCCAGTTCCAACTTCCATAAGGGTGTCTCCTGCATTTTCTAGGGTTCTTACAGTTTGAGGTTTTACATTTAGGTCTGTGATCCATTTAGAGTTAATTTTTGTATGGGGATAGGTAGGGGTCCTGTTTCAATCTTCTGCATGTTGTCAGTCAATTTTCCCACCATTACTGAATAGGTTCTCCTCTCCCCAGTAGTGGGTGGTGGAGGCTTTGCCGAAGATGAGTTGGTTAAGAAATTGAGGTTTTGCTTCTGGAATCTCAATTCTATTCCATTGGTCTATATGCCTGTTCTTGTACCAATACCAGGCTATTTTGATTATTGTAGCTTTATAATAAAGTTTAAAGTCTGGGAGTGTGATACCTCCTGCTTTTTTTTCTTGGTTGAGCATTATTTTGGCTATTCTAGGTCGTTTATGTTTCCACATGAATTCCTGTATTGTTTTTTCTAGGTCTGAGAAGAATGTTGCTGGTAATTTGATGGGTAATGCATTAAATCTGTAAATAGCCTTAGGTAGAATGGACATCTTAACAATGTTGATTCTTCCAATCCATGAGCATGGAATATTTTTCCACTTGTTTGTGTCATCTTTGATTTATTTGAGCAGTGTTTTGTAGTTTTCATTGTAAAGGTCTTTCACGCCTCTGGTTAGGAAGATGCCAAGGTATTTCATTTTTTATGTGGTTATTGTGAATGGAATTGTGTTTTTTATTTGGGTTTCTGTTTGTTTATTATTGGTGTATAGAAATGCAATTGTCTTTTGCACACTTATTTTATATCTTGAGACTTTGTCAAAGTCCTTTATCAGTGCAAGGAGGTTTTTGGCAGATTCTCTTGGGTTTTCAATGTATACAATCATGTCATCTGCAAAGAGAGATAACTCGACTTTTCCTATTTGGATAGCACAATCACCATCTCTTCTCTGACTGCTCTAGCTAAAACTTCCAAAACTATGTTGAACAGGAGGGGTGAGAGTAGGCACCCTTTCTTGTTCCAGTTTTCAGGGGAAATTGTTCCAATTTTTGTCTGTTTAGGAGTACGCTGACTGTGGGTTTCTCATAGATGGCTTTTACTATTTTGAGGTATGTTCCACCTATTACTGATGTTAGAGGGTTTTTATCAAGAAGGGTGCTAGATTTTATCAAAAGCTTTTTCTGAATCTAATGATATAATCATGTAGTTTTTGTTTTTACATCTATTGATGTCTTTAATTACGTTATTGTCTTATGAATGCTGAACCAGCCTTGCATCCCAGGGATGAAGCCTACTTGGTCATGATGGATGATTTTTAAGATGTGTTGTTGAATCTGGTTTGCTAGGATCTTCTTGAGAATTTTAGCATCTATGTTCATCAGAGATATTGGCCTGTAGCTCTCTTTCTTTGTTGGGTCTTTACCTGGCTTGGGTATCAATGTGATGTTAGCTTCATAAAATGATTTGGGGAGAGTTCCATCTTTCTTAATCGCCTGGAATACTTCCAATAGGATTGGTATCAGTTCCTCCTTGTATGTTTTGTAGAATTCTGCTGGAAAACCAACTGATCCAGGGCTTATTATTGTAGGTAGTTTTCTTATGACACAGTCAATTTCCTTTATTGTTATGGGTCTGTTTAGGGTCCCAATTTCTTCTTGTTTCAACCAAGGGAGGTCATGTGATGTCAGAAAGTCCTCCATTTCTTTTAGGTTTTCAAGTTTGTTTCAATACAATTGTACATAGTTGTCTCTAATATCTTTTGTATTTCTTTAGGGTCAGTTATGACTTCATCTTTACTGTTTCTAATTGAGTTTATTTGGGCTTTTTCTCTCTTTTTCTTGGTCATTCTTACTAGGAGAGCATCAATCTTCTTTATTTCTTCAAAGAACCAGCTTTTTGTTTCATTGATGTTTTTGTATTATCTTTTTGTCTTCTATGTCTTGGATTTGGGCTTTTATTTTGGTGATCTGGATTCTTCTTCTGAAGTTAGGTTTTTGGTGGTCTAGCTTTTCCAGCTTCCTTAGGTGACTTGTAAGGCTGTTAACTTGTGATCTTTCCATTTTCTTCATGTGTGTTTATAAAGATATAAATTCCCCTCTTACTACTGTTTTCATGGAATTCCAAAGGTTTTGGTAGGATGTTTCTTCATTTACATTTGTTTCCAGGTAACTTTTAATCTCTGTTTTGATATCATTGTTGACCCAGGAGTTGCTTAGCTTCATACTTTTTATTGTCCATGTGCTTGTGGGGTTTGCTGGAACTTTGTTGGTGTTGATATTTATTTTTATTCCACTGTGGTCTGAGAAGACACATGGAAAAATTTCAATCTTATGAAATTTATTTATGTTTGATTTATGGCCAATGATGTGGCCAATCTTGGAGTACATTCAGAGTGGTGATGAGTAGAATGTATATTCTGTGGTCATTGGTTGGAGTGTTTTGTAGGTTTCAATTAAGTCCATTTGTTCAAGAGTCTCATTGAGGTTCCAGATCTCCTTGCTGATTTTTTGTCTTGATGATCTCTCCAGGATTGTGAGTGGGGTATTAAGTTCCCAGCTATGATAGTGCTATAGTCAATCTCCTTTTTAAGTTTGCCTAGAAGTTGCTTTATGAAAGTTGGTGCTCCTCTGTTGGGGGCATATATGTTTATGATGGATATTTTTTGTTGATGGATTGAGCCTTTTATCATTATATAGTGACCTTCTTCATCTTTTTCAATTTTTGATTGTTTAAAGGTTATTTTGTCTGATGTTAAGATTGCAGCTCCAGCTTTATTTTATGTTCTGTTCGCCTGAAATTTTGTTTTCCATCCTCTTACTTTGTGTCTGTGAGTATCCTTTCTAGAGAGATGAGTTTCTTGGAGACAATATATTCTTGCCTCATATTTTATCATTTTGCCATTCTATGTCTTTTCAGTGGTGCATTTAGTCCATTCACATTCAGGAAAATTATTGAAATGTGAGAGTTTATCCCCATCATGGGGTTCTTATAGAGGTGTTGTTGTTCCTGTTTTTTTGTTGTGTTTATTTTTATTCTGGGGTTGATTCATGTGTGCTTTTATGCTTTTTCCTGAACTCTTGTGAAGAATGTTGTTATTCTTTTTCCCTTTCCTCTGTGTTTAATACTTTCTTAAGTGTTTCTTATGGAGTTGGTCTAGAGGCAACATAAGTTCTTAGGGATTGAATGTCTGGGAAAGATTTTAATTCTCCCTCACTGATGAAGCTTAGTTTAGCTAGGTAGGATATTCTTGGTTGAAATTGTTTATCTTTGATAACTTTGAATATTGGGCTCCAAGCTCTCCTAGCCTGAAGTGTTTCTGTAGATAAATCTGCTGTTATTCAAATTGGTCATCCCCAGTAGGTAGTCTGACATGATCTCTTTCTGCCTTTAGGATTTTTTTCTTTTATACCTACTTTGTTTAGGTGAATTATTATGTGTCTAGGAGTTGGTCTCCTTTGTTGTCTTGCAAGGGTTCTCTGAATCTGTGTTTGAATGGTCACATCACTTATGAGATAAGGGAAGTTTTCTTGAATAATTTCATGGAATGTTTGTTTCAGGGTGGCCTCTGTCGCTCTTTCTGCCTCAGGAAGTTCATTACTCTTAGGTTCGGTCTCTTGAAGTAATCACTCATCTCTTGAAACTTTTGTTCTGTCTTTTTAAACTTCTTTTCTATGTTTTTGACAGTTTGGGTTAGTTCTATATTTTGGTCCTCAAGCTCTGAGATTCTTTCTTCTGCTTTGCTAATTCTGCTTTCCATGCTTACCCATTTGTTATTTATTTCATCTGCAGTATTCTTTACTGCTGTTATCTCTGATATCAACTCCTTCCTATTTTCCTCTTGTCTCTCTTCAATTCTTTTTACTCTTTCTATTAATGTCTTGATATCTGAGTTTGTAGTTTGAGACTAGTCATTCTGGGGGCTATTCATTGTTTGTGCTCCAAAATCTGTTTTCTCAGTGTCTGACCTTCCAGGGGTCTGTGAAAGACCCATATTCTTTCTTTGTTTTTTCTTCATTTGTGTAGATTTTTCATCCTTTCACTTCCCTCCCTTTTCTTTAATTCTGTTTTTCAGGCATGATGGGCTTGCCTTTACTTCCTTTTGCTCATACTCCTATTGTTCCCTATGTGGATCCTCTGGCTTTGTTCACTTCTGAAGCAGGACTGTGGGTTGGGGGTTGTACTTCTGGTAGTTTTGACATTTAGTTGAGGGAGTAGCAGTCATTCAGAATCTACCTGCAGATCCCCATATCCATCTACAGGTATATGGGCACTTCCCACTGCCTTACAATCTGTCCATGCAGTGGAAGTTTTGGTTTGCTCCCTGGAACAAAATGAGGTAAGAAAGAGGAATTAATGGAGGGAGGTGGGGGGGTCAAGAGGAAGGTAGAGTGAGAGAAGAGTAAGGAGGAAAACAGACATACCAGCTAACAAATGAAAAGAGACACAAAGACAGAAAAGAGAAAAAAAAAACCTAGAGCATACAAGCAATCACACAAAACACAGTCCAACAAAATTCTGTCTATTGATGTACACTACCTCTACACAAACAGGGAGTCTAAAGAATAGAAGGAAGGAAGAAAAAAATCAGTAAAATAACAAAAGCAAAGCAAGTATGAAAATGTTATCAAAACCAGAATGAAAGAGAAAAAAACCCTAAATCAAAAAGTAAACAAAAGTGAGCAAAACAGTCAAAAAGTTAAAATAAAAAATAGAAACAAGGAATCAGACTGGCTATGAGGTCCTTCCTGTATGTCCAAAGTCCCTTCAGCTCTGATCTCTAGCCCATACCCCCACTCTCATCACTTAAAGATAGGGGTTATTCATAGTTTGGGTCAGCCACTGCAGGCCTACTTTGGGAGGGGGTGAATCAGATCTGAGTTCACTCAGCTTGCTGCCTGTAAGGTCTGCTACAGAGATCTGAGTTTTCTGCATCTGATTCAGCCTGGAGGAGGGGTTTCAGAAGAACACAAACAACAAAGAAAAAACCTTATAAGAACCACATGACAGGGATAAGCAATCACATTCCAATAATCAGCCTGAATGTGAATGGACTAAATGCACCACTGAAAGGATACAGAATGGCAAACTGGATAAGAAACTATGACCCAATTATTTGCTGCATCCAGGAAACACATTTCACTACAATGCATGAAATAGACTCAAAGTTAAAGGATAGAAAATGAGTTTCCAGGCAAATGGATCACAAAAGAAGGCAGAAATTATGATCTTAATATCAGACAAAACAATCTTAAAGCTATTCAAAATTTTAAAAGATACAAAAGGACACTACATAACGATAAAAAGTTCAATCCATCAATAAGAAATATCCATCCTAAACATATATGCTCCCAACACAGGAGCACTAGCAGTTATAAAGCAACTACTAAGTAAACTAAAAAAAAGATATTAACTCTAGCACTATTATAGCAGGGGGCTTGAATATCCCACTGACAGCCCTAGATAGCTCATCGAGGCAAAAAAGTCAACAAGGAGATCCAGAACCTAAAATTGAAACTCAACTTATGGACTTAATAGATACCTACATATTATTCCACCCAAAAACCACAGAATATACATGCTACTCATCACCACATGGTGGTGGAAAGTATTCCAAGTTTGATCACATCCTTTGCCATAAATCAAGCATAAACAAATTCCATAAGTTTGAAGTCTTGCCATGCACATTCTCAGACCACAGTGGAATAAAAATAAATATCAACACCAAGAAAATTTCCCAAAAGCCCAAAAAGACAGGAACACTAAATAGGATGATGCGAACCAACTACTGAGTCAACACTGAAATCAAAGCAGAAATTAAAAGATTCCTGGAAACAATTGAAAATTTAAAAATATCTTACCAAAACTTCTGGGATGCCATGAAATCACTCCTAAGAGGGAAATTTATATCTCTATGAGCATACATCAAGAAAATGGAAAGATCACAAGTTCAGAGCCTAATAAATCACCAAAAGGAGCTGGAAAGAGAAGACCATCAAAACCCCAACTTTAGCAGAGGAATTCAAATCCCCTAAATAAAAACCCAAATGCGGGACATAGAGGACAAAAATATAGAAAACATCAATGAAATAAAAAGCTGGTTCTTTGAAATAATTAAAAAATTGATGAATCCCTAGTCAGAATGACCAAGAAAAAGAGAAAAACCCAAATAATCGCAATCAGAAATACAAAAGATCAAATTGCAACTGACCTTGAAGAAATACAAGAGATTATCAGAGATTACTATGTACACCTATATTGAAACAAACATGATAACCTAAATAAAATGGAGAACTTTCTGACATCACACAACCTCCCCAGGTTGAAACAAGAAGACATTGAGACACTAAATAGACCAATAACAACCCAGGAAATTGACATTCTCCATACAACTACCTACAAAAAAAAAAAAAAAAGCCCTGGGCTGGATGACTTTCCAGCAGAATTCTACTAAACATACAAGGAGGAGCTGATACCAATCCTATTGAAAATATCCAGCAATTAAGAAAGATGGAATTCTCCACAAGTCATTTTACCAAGCTAACATCACACTGATACCCAAAACAGGTAATGATCCAAGAAAAAAGATCTACAGGCCAATATCCCTTATGAACATAGAGCAAAAATTTTTTAACAAGATTAAGGCAAATCAGATTCAAAAACACATCTCAAAAATCATTCACCATGACCAAGTAGTCTTCATTCCCAGAATGTAGGGCTGGCTCAAAATGTACAAGACCATAGATATAATTAAATATATCAACAGATTTAAAAACAAGAACCACATGATTACATCATTAAACGCAGAAAAACTGTTGATTAAATCCAGCATCCCATCTTGAAAAAACCCTCAAACACCTAGGTATAGAAAGATCATACTTCAAAATAGTAAGTGTCGTCTACTACCCACAGCTAACATATTACTAAATGGACAGAAACTAGAAACATTTCCCCGGAAAACAGGGGAAAAAATGACTGCCCACTCTCACCCCTCTTGTTCAACATTGTGATGGAAGTCCTAGCTAGGGCAATTAGATGACAGAAGGAAATCAGGGTTATCCAAATAGGAAGAGAAGAAGTCAAGTTATCCCTCTTTTCTGATGATATGAACCTATAATTTGAAAATCCATGAGAATCTGTCAAAAACCTGTTTACACTGATAAAGGACCTTGGCAAATTCTCAAGGTACAAAATAAATGTACAAAAGACAGTTGTGCTCCTATACACCAACAACAAGCAGACAAAGACCCAAATTAAAAGCACAGTCCCATTCACAAAAGCCACAAAAAATGAAATAACTCAGCATCTTCCTGACCAGAGAAGTGAAAGACCTTTACAACGAGAAATACAAAATGCAGTTAAAGGAATCCAAGAAGACACAAACAAATGGAATACTATTCCATGCTCATGGACAGGAAGATTCAATGGTGTTAAGATGTCCACCCTACCAAAAGCAATCTACAGAACCAAAAAATACCCATTAAATTACCAACATCATTCTTCTCAAACCTGGAAATAACAATACAGAAATTCATACTGAAACAAATGACTATGAATAGCCAAAAGAATTCTTAGCAAAAGAAACAAAGCAGAAGGTATCACACTTCCAGACTTCAAACTTTACTATAAGGCTATAGTAATCAAAACAGCCTGGTATTGGTACAAGAACAGGCACATAGACCAATGGAATAGGATAGAGATTCTGGAAGCAGAGCCTCAATTTCTCAACCAACTCATCTGTGACAAAGCCTCCAACAACAACCACTGGGGAGAGGAGAACCTCAATAAATGGTGCTGGGAAAATGGGCTGACCACATGCAGATGATTGAAACAGAACCTCTACCTATCAGCATACATAAAAATTAACTCTAAATGGGTCAAAGTCCTAAACATATAACCTCAAACTATAAGAATCTTAGAAAATGCTGGAGACACCCTTATAGAAATTGATACTGGCAACTAATTCCTAATCAGAACCCTAAGTGCCCATAACAAATAATAAGATAGACAAGTGGGATCTCATCAAACTGATGAGCTTCTGCAAAGCAAAAGAAACCATCAAGAGAGCAGAGACACAGCCCACAGAATGGGAAAAATATTTGCCAACTCTATAGCTGACAAAGGTCTAACATCTAGGATCTACAAGGAACTCAAATGTGCCGAAAGGAAAAAACCAAACAGCTCCATTAAAAAGTGGGCAAAAGACATGAATAGACGCTTCTCAAAAGAAGATATATGGGCAGCCAACAGACATGAAAATGAGCTGAGCCTCACTTATCATCAGAGAAATGCAAATCAAAACCACATTGAGATACCACCTAACTCCAGTAAGAATGGCCATATTTAATAAAACAAGCAACAATAGATACTGGTGAGGATGCCGGTAAAAAGGTGTGCTTCTACACTGCTGGTGGGAATGCAAACTAGTGCAACCTCTCTGGAAGACAGTTTGG
Organism: Carlito syrichta; assembly: GCF_000164805.1. Lineage (NCBI taxonomy): Eukaryota > Metazoa > Chordata > Mammalia > Primates > Tarsiidae > Carlito > Carlito syrichta. Next base: position 441,456 of record NW_007253594.1, on the reverse strand, counting down.
TGATTTCTGAAAGAACTAGAAATTGACCTTCCATATGACCCAATGATTCCCCTATTGGGAATATGCCCAGAGGAACTCAAATAATTCCACAAAAGATACCTACACATGCATGTTTTTTGCAGCTCTATTCACAATAACAAAAACACGGAACCGACCATGCTGCCCATCAAAGCTAGACTGGATAAAAAAATGTTGTACATATACACAATGGAATATTATGCAGTCATAAAGAAAGATAAGTATATGGACTTTGCAGCCACTTAGATGGATTTAGAGTTGATCATACTCTGTGATCTATCACAGAAACAAAGAACAGAGTACCATATGTTCTCACTCATAAGTGGACCTTGAAAAATTATAATACCATAAGAAAGGGATTAGCAGTAATGGGAAACTGCCAGGGTAAGGGGATGAGATTGGCCATTGAGGGAAACTGCTAGAGGATGGAGAGGCACACCTCATCAACAAGGGTACCTGCATAATCAATGTTTGTATACCTAACACTGAATTGTACCCCACATCTTTGAAATTAAAACAAAAAATTTCCTAAGTGTTGAAGTTACTATGATTAGGCAACCTTTTGTGTCTGTGAGTTTTATTCTAAAGCTTCCTTTCATTCCCTTGAAGAAAGGGCACAGATAAAATGGAGTATGTTCTCAACAACATACTGATTCCAATAACAGAGAAGGACTATAATTTTCTCTTTGGGAACAAGTTCAGTATGCTATAGTTTCTTACAAACAGTGGCTTGAATGTTCACATCACAAGTATCTCTATTACATGCAGTCTTTCTTTTAAACCAACTGAACTCTTGCATGACTTCCTATAACACCTGCCAGAATTGCTTTAATAAGAGGCAACATCCAGTCATAGGTTTCTGGTGGAATAGAACAAATTGATTTTCATTCTGGTTTTATGTAGGTTAGACTTAAGTCCTTCTACAATCTTATTCAATTTATTATTTTAATTGTCATTTTCTGTTAGCATTACTGGTAGAATTATTAGAAAACCAGTACAACTGGTATACAAGGTGCATGTAAGAAAGAAACTGTTACACTGAATATACATGGACTACTTCTACTCATAGCATGCATAACATCTGAAGTTAGAATAAAGCTCATAAACAAAATCTTCATCTCTAAGATATATGAATGACTCACAACAAGCTAGCTAAGTAGATTTTTTTTCTTTAGGCAAATCACACCTTGAACTTTTCTCTTGGACAAGTTGTTTGGCCTGGTTGCCTGCCTCAAGAGAAGACTGCAAACCATGTAGACATGGCTTTTTTTTTTTTGAGTTGGAGTCTCACTCTGTCACCCAGACTGGAGTGCAGTGGCTGCTCCCAGCCACCGCAGCCTCGACCTGCTGGGCTCCCGTGATCCTTCCACCTCAGCCTTCCAAGTAGCGGGAACTACAGGCGTGCGCTACCATACCTGGCTAATTTTTTTGATTTATTGTAGAGATGAGGTCTTGCCAAGTTGCCCAGGTGGGTCTCAAACCCATGGGCTCGGGCAGTCCACTCACCTCAGCCTCCTAAAGCACAGGATTACAGGCTGAGCCATTGAGCCCGGCTGACATGGCCAGCTTTTAACTATCATGACCTTTCCAAAGTAGATCCAGCATTCTTGACCCCATAACAAAACATCTCAAAGTCTTGAACTCTTTGGTCATCTTAGAAACAAGAGGTTGGAGAGATTCCTTAAAATCTTTCTCATTAATTTAGCAATTTCATCACTTTAAGGTGCACAATTCAGTGGCATTTAGTGCACTCACTATGTTATGCAATCATCACAACTATCTTATTCCAGAGCAGTTTTATCACTCCAGAAGGAAAGCAGTTACTTCCCATGCTCTCTCTCCAGCTTTTCTGTGCAAGGAATTTACCTTTTCTGGAAATTTTGTGCAAATACAAATCATACAATTTGTGGTCATTTGTGACTGGTTTCTTTCATTCAGTATAATATTTTTTATGGTTCATCCACGTTGTAGCATGTATCAGCACTTCAATCCTTTTTAGGGCTGAATAATATTCTGTTGTATGGGGATAGTGCCTTTTGTTTGTTCATTCATTGTTTGATGGAATTTTGGGTTGTTTTCACCTTTGGCTGTTGTAGATAATGTTACTATGAGTGTTCATGTACAAGTGTTTTATTATTATAATTATTTTTATTTTTAAGTTGGTGTTTCACTCTTGCTCAGGCTGGAGTGCAGGGACACGATTACAATGATCACAGCTCATAGCAGTCTCAACCACCTGGGTTCAGGTGATCCTTCAACCTCAGCATCCTGAGTAGCTGGGACTACAGGTGCATGCCACTGTGCCTGGTTAAGTTTTGGATATTTTGTAGAGACAAGATTTCGCTGTATTGCCCAGGCTGGTCTAGAACTCCTGGGCTCAAGTAATCCTCCCAACTTGGCCTCCCAAAATTCTGAGATTACAGGCATGAGCCACTACACTCAGCCACAAGTATTTATTTGAAAACCTGTTGTCAATTATTTTGAGTAGATACTTAGGAGCGGAATTGCTGGGTCATATGGTTATTCTGTTTAATTTACTGAGAAACCACTGATCTGTTTTTCTCTTATCTTTTATGCCTGTCTAAAAATAAAAATGTACCCCAACAAAATCTTTCTTATTATTGATGCAATACATAGTTTCTTCAATAAAGCTTTCCAGCAGGCAACTTACTATTAGTTGACATAACCTGAGGCTCCTTTTCATATTGTTTATTTTGAACTATATTGTCCATCCACAACAAAACCTTTCATTTTTACCAGTTAACTTAATTTCTTGTTTTCTTTAAATTTCTTATTTTTTAATTTCTTATCTTGTTTAAATACATCATACCATGTTTTTTGCCATTGCCATTTTATTATGTCATTTTTGTTTTGACTTTTATAATTTCTCTTTAATGTTAATATTTCTTTCTATGGGATCACCTGATTGCTTTCTGAATCATACTCATCATTTTTTGTATGGTTTTTGCTTCTAAGACATGGGGAGCTTCACATTCAACAAATTCTTCTTCACAAAATAAGACTTTCTTCTCAAGTTCAAATTTAATTTAAAAATCTTTTGCTGATATCCTAATTTGGCAACCAGTCCTAGCTTCATCATGAAGATCTAAAGTTCATTTCTATGTGTTTGGAGATCTTCTATCTGCATTCACAAAATATGTGTTCCTTTCAAGCCTTAGCAATGGTATCCTCCTTCATTTACTCCTTCCTTCACACTTCTTTTTTTTATTTTATTTTCCTGCCTCCCTCCTTCCCCTTTTTCTTCTTTCCTCCATTTCTTCCTCCCTCCCTCCCTCTCTTCCTTCATTCCTTCTTTCCTTCCTTCCTTCCTCTCTTCCCCCTTCCTCCCTTTCCTCCTTTTCTTCCTTTTTATCTTCCTTCTTTACTCCATTTCTTCTTTCCTTTAACTTGTGACTATTATAGGCCTAGCTTTTTAAAAAATAACACTTTAGAGTTGTAAACAAGGTAGAGATGCACCTGCCCTCACAGAGCTTTTATTTCAGTGATGAAGACAGAGAAAACAAGTATACAAATAAATAATATATGACAGTATAAAAAAGAAAATACATGTGCTTAAAGAAGAAGGAGACCAAGAGATAGCTGTATGTGACAAATATATAAGTCATAGTGAGGACCTAATACTTGATCAGCTGGTTATTGTGAGAACTTAATGAGAAATTCTTTCAAAGTGCTTAGAACAGTCTCTGGCAAATGTATTACAACGGGGTAAATATACTAGTATTTTCATTGGTATTAGAATGAGCACTTCAGTTTTTTATTTTGTTTAATTTTCATTTTAAAAATATGAGGTGTTCAAAAATCAGCCGGGCATGGTAGCGTGTGCCTGTAATTCCAGCTACTCAGAAGGCTGAGGTGGAAGGATCACCAGAGCCCAGCAGGTCGAGGCCGCGGTGGCCGGGAGTGGCCACTGCACTCCAGTCTGGGCAACAGAGTGAGACTCCAACTCAAAAAAAAAAAAAAGAAAAAAAAATATGAGGTACAATTCAGAGTTAGGTATACAAATGTTCATTATGCAGGCACTCTTGTTGATGAGGTATGCCCCCCATCCCCTGGCAGTTTCTCCTTTTTAGAGTATTATGATAATTGTTCAAGGTTTGCTTATGAGTTTCTGTGATACATGGAGTATGACTGACTCTAAATCCAACCAAAATGCTGTGAAGTCCATATGTTTATTCTTCTTTATGACTGCATTATACTCCATTGTGTATTGCACCACACTTTTTTTATCCAGGTCAGTTTCAATGGGCAGTATGGTTAGTTCCATGTATTTGCTCTTGTGAATAGTTCTGCAGTAAACATGCATGTGCAGATATCTTTTTTGTAGAATAATTTGAGTTCCATTGGGAACTCATTTTTTCTATTAGGGGAATTACTGGGTCATATGGAAGGTCAGTTTCTAGTTATTTCAGAAATTGCCACACTGTCTTCCAAAGAGGTCGCACTAGTTTGCATTCCCACCACCAGTGGAGAAGCGTTCCTTTTTCTCAGCATCCTCACCAGCATCTGTTGTTTTTTGTTTTATTAATGATGGCCATTCTTACTGGAGTTAGGTGGTATCTCAATGTGGTTTTGATTTGCATTTCTCTGATGATTAGTGAGGCTGAGCACTTTTTCATGTGTTTGTTGGCTGCCTGTATACCTTCTTTTGAGAAGTGTCTATTCATGTCTTTTGCCCACTTTTTAATGGGGTTGTTTGCTTTTTTCCTTTTGGCATGTTTGAGTTCCTTATAGATCCTAGATGTTAGGCCTTTGTCAAATATACAGTGGGCAAATATTATTTCCCATTCTGTCTCATTCCTATTCCTGGGCTGTCTCCCCGCTTCTTCATGGCTTCCTGTGTTTTGCAGGAGCTTTTCAGTTTAATGAGGTCTCACTTGTCTATCTTATCCCTTATGGCATGAGCACTTGGAGTTTTGATCAGGAATTGGTTGCCAGTTCCAATTTCCATAAGGGTGACTCCTGCGTTCTCTAAGATTCTTATGGTTTGAGGTTTTACGTTTAGGTCTTTAATTCATTTAGAGTTAATTTTTGTGTATGGTGATAGGTAGGGGTCCTGTTTCAATCTTCTGCATGTGATCAGTCAGTTTTCCCAGCGTGGCTTACTGACTAGGTTCTCGTCTCCCCAGTGGCTGGTGGTGGAGGCTTTGTCAAAGATGAGTTGGTTGAGAAATTGAGGTTTTGTTTCTGGGATCACTATCCTGTTCCATTGGTTCATATGCCTGTATCTCTACCAAAACCAGGCTCTTTTGATTACTGTAGCCTTATAGTGAAGTTTGAAGTCTATAAGTGTGACACCTCCTGCTCTGTTTCTTTGTTTAAGGATTGTTTTGACTATTTGTGGTATTTATGTTTCCACATGAATTTCTGTATTGCCATTTCCAGGTCTGAGCAGAATGACGTTGGTAATTCAATGGGCATTGTATTGAATCTGTAGTTTGCCTTGCGTAGGATGGACATCTTAACAGTGTTGATTCTTCCTACATATGAGCGTGGCATATTTTTGCATTTGTTTGTGTCTTCTCGTATTTCTTTGAGCAGTGTTTCATAGTTTTCATTGTAAAGGCCTTTCACTTCTCTAGTTAGTAAGATGCTGAGGTATTTCATTTTCTTTTTTCAGTGTTTTTTCCAAAACAATTCCAGTGGCTATTAGAGAGACATAAGTTTTCTACCTTGAAGAACATTGTATTCTCACTTGTACCCCACATCTCTATGTTAAAAAAATGTATTGTTGAGCTTCCCTTCGAGTATAAGGGAGGTCTTCATAGAGATAGTTTGGGGAAGGAGGGAAGAAAGGACAAGAGGTAGAAATGCACTTTTCATGGAAAGTGAGAAGTGGCTTGATACTCTCCAAATCAGACTTCCAGTAAGATGACTATGGGGCAGGTTGGTCTGTGAGACCCTCCATGAAAGAAAACACAAATAAGACTCTACCTCTCTCTCACAGGCTGCAGTTACCATCTTCAGCAGCCTGCTCTTCACAGGGAGCTCAGCTGCCATCACTGCTCAAATATCAAGGTAGGCTAGGCCGCCACCACAGCCACGGATGCTGCTGCCATGACCATCGCCCCACCCATGCCTGAGACGACCCACGACCTTGGGCCATGAAGCCCCTGCAAGCACGATCTACTGAGATCACCGCCGCCAGGGCTGTTGCTGCCACTGCCACCACCACACCACACCCCTCACCCGGGGTCAGGCTTATGGAGCTCTTTAGTGTACCAGGAGGCCCACCACCATGGCTACTGACTACCATTGCTCGCTCCCTCCCCTCCTGGTCCCAGACTAGCAGGCTTCATCAGCTTCAGATAAAGATCAACTGGAGCAGTGAGATAGCACCACCTGCTGGGGATCCAAGGTAACAACATCAAAAGGGGAATGACAGAAGCTTTTCCCCCTTAATAAACAGACACAGGCCAGATCTGAGTAATAGACTGTGCAGGGAGCCCAGATCTGGACTGCCCTTCACAGCAGGCCAGGGGCAACTGACCCTAACTGTGAACAAATCTACCAGCCTGCAAAAACAGCTAGAAATCAGAGCTGAAAGGACATTGGGCTTAAAGGAAGTCTCAGAGTGTGCTTGGTTGGTTCTGTTAGTTTACTGATTTTAATCTATTCCTTTTCTTTTTTTTTTTTTAAATTTCTCTGTAAATCCCATTTTTGTATAGAGGAATAGCACACCAATAAGGAGGTTGGTTAGCTTGTATGTTAGTATCATTGTATGTTTTAGTTTTTTTGTATGGTTATTGGTTGGTCTGTAGTCATGGTTAGTGTTTTTCTTTTTATTTGTTTCAGTCTTTGTGTCTCTTTTCACTTGTTAATTGGCATGATCATCTGTTTTCCCTCTTACTCCTCTCTCTTTCCACTCCCCCTTCCCCCACTGCCTGTTCCATTCTCTTCCCTCTGTTAACCGCATATTGCTTTCAGGGAGTAAACCTACAACCCCACTGCATGGACAGATTCCAAGGCAGTGGGAAGTGGGTTTCAGATTATCCACACACCTGTCAGTGGATAGTGGGATATAGATTTTGAATCATAGTTCCCCCCTTAGTTAAATCTCAAAACTGCAAAAAGGACCACCCCCAACCTACAGTCCAACTCCAGAATTGAACAAAGCAAGAGGAAATACATAAGGAAGAATAAGAGATTGAACAAACAGAAGTGAAAGCAACTGCTCCACCCCTGAATAACAGAATTAAAGAAGAAGACAGGGAACTGGAGGGAAGGAAAAAGTAGGGAGGAAAAATCTGCACAAATGAAGAAAACCAAAAGGAGAATATAGTTCGCACACAAATCCCTGGGAGGTCAGACACTGAGAAAACAGACTTTGGAAGAAAAACAATGAAGAGTCCCCAGAATGACTGGTCACATGCAATAAACCCAGACATCAAGACATTATTAGAGAGAATTTAAAAAATTGAGGAGAGACAAGAGGAAAATAGGAAGGAGCTAATGACAGAAATAGCAGCAGTAAAGAATACTGTGATGGAAATAAATAACAAACTAATAAGCATGGAAAGCAGAATTAGCCAAGCAGAAGAAAGATATCTCAGAGCTTAAAGACCAAAATACAGAACTAACCCAAACTGTCAAAATCATAGAGAAAGAAGCTTAAAAAGAAAGAACAAAGCCTTCAAGAGATGAATGATTACTTCAAGAGACCCAATCTAACAGTAATTGACCTTCCTGAGGCAGACAGTCAGAGGCCACACTGGACCAAACATTTCATGAAATCATTCAAGAAAACATCCCTCATCTCATCAGTGATGCAAAAATTCAAACACAAGGGATTCAGAGAAGCCCTGCAAGATAACAATGAGAAGACCAACTCCCATACACATAATAATTTGCCTAAACAAAGTAGGCATAAAAGAAAAATCCTAAAGGCAGCAAGAGAAAAAGGACAGACTACCTACCAGAGAAGACCAATTAGAATAGCAGCAGAGTTATCTACAGAAACCCTCCAGGCGAGGAGAGCTCAGAGCCCCATCTTCAAAGTTCTAAAAGATAAACAATTTCAACCAAGAATAACCTACCCAGCCAAGCTAAGCTTCATTGGTGAGGCAGAATTGAAATTTTTCCCAGATATCCAATACTTGAGAACCTACGCTGCCACCAGACCACCTCTACAAGAAACACTTAAGAAAGTACTGAACAAAGAAGAAAAGGAAAAAAGAACAACAATGTTCTTCACAAGAATACAGGTAAAAGATTAAAAACACACATGAACCAACCCCAAAACCAAAAGAAAGACAACAAACGAACAGGAACAACAACAACAACTCTGTAAGAACCTTATGATAGGGATCAACTCTCACATTTCAGTAATTAGCCTAAATGTGAATGGATTAAATGCACCACTGAAAAGACATAGAATGGCAAAATGAATAAAATATCACCAGGCAACAATTTATTGCCTTCAAGAGACTCACCTCACTAGAAGGACACTCACAGACTCAAAGTAAGAGAATGGGAAACAAATTTTCAGGCAAATGGAACACAAAAGAAAGGAGGAGTCATGATCTTAATTTCAGACAAAATACCCTTTAAGCTAACAAAAATTAAAAAAGATACAGAAGGCCATTACATAATGATAAAAGGTTCAATCCATCAACAAGAAATATCCATACTAAACATATATGCACCCAACATAGGAGCACCAATTTTCATAAAGCAGCTTCTAGGTAAACTCAAAAAATATACTGACTGTAACACTATCATAGCTGGGGACATCAATACCCCTCTCACAACCCTAGACAGATCATCAGGACAAAAAACCAGCAACAAGATCTGAAACTTCAATGTGACTCTTGACCAAATGGACTTGATTGATACCTACAGAATACTCCATCCAATGACCATAGAATATACATTCTACTCATCACCGCATTGAATGTACTCTAAGATTGACCACATACTTGGCCATGAATCAAGCATAAGCAAATTTTAAAAGATCGAAATTTTGCCATGCACCTTCTCGGACCACAGTGAAATAAAAGTAAACATCAACACCAACAAGGTTCCCCCAAAACCCACAAAAACATGGTCACTAAACAGCATGATGCTAAACAACTCCTGGGTCAATGATGAAATCAAAACAGAGATTAAAAGATACCTGGAAACAAATGAAAATGAAGAAACATTTTACCAAAATCTCTGGGATGCCATGAAAGCTATAGTAAGAGGAGAATTCATATCACTACAAATGCACATGAAGAAAATGGAAGGATCACAAGTTAACAGCCTAACAAGTCACCTAAGGAAGCTGGAAAAGCAAGACCACCAAAACCCTAACTTCAGCAGAAGAATTCAGATCACCAAAATAAAAGCCCAAATTCAGGACACAGAATACAAAAAAATCAATGAAACATAAAGCTGGTTCTTTGAAAGGATAAACAAGATTGATGGCCCCCTAGCTAGACTGACCAAGAAAAAGAGAGAAAATGTCCAAATAAACACAATCAGTAACACAAAAGATGAAATCACATCTGACCCTGAAGAAATGCAAAAGATCATTAGAGACTACTATGTACACTTGTACGGAAACAAACTTGAAAACCTTAAGGAAATGGAAGACTTTCTGATATCACACAACCTGCCTAGGATGAAACAAGAAGAAATTGAGACTCTAAATAGACGCATAACAATAAAGGAAATTGACTACATAATAAGAAAACTACCTACAAAAAAAAAAGCCCTGGACTAGATGGCTTTCCAGCAGAATTCTACAAGATATTTAAGGAGGAGCTGATACCAATCCTACTGAAAGTATTCCAGGCAATTGTGAAAGATGGAACTCTCCCCAAATCATTTTATGAAGCTAACATCACATTGATACCCAAGCCAGGTAAAGACCCAACAAAGAAATAGAACTGCAGGCCAATATCTTTGATGAACATAGATGCTAAAATTCTCAACAAGATCTTAGCATATCGGATTCAACAACATATCTCAGAAATGACCCATCATGACCGAGTAGGCTTCATCCCTGGGATGCAAGGCTGGCTCAACATTTGTAAAACCATAAATGTAATTAAATACATCAACAGATGTCAAAACAAAAGCCAAATGATTGTATCATTAGATGCAGAAAAAGCTTTGATAAAATCCAGCACTCCTTCTTGATAAAAATCCTCGAACATCTAGGCATACAGGGAACATAATACCTCAAAATAGTAAAAGCCATCTCCAAGAAACCCACAGCTAGCATACTCCTAAAGAGACAAAAATTTCTCTTGAAAACTGGAACAAGACAAGGATGTCCACTCTCTCCCCTCCTGTTTAATATAGTATTGGAAGTCCTGGCTAGAGCAATCAGAGAGGAGAAGGCATTCAGGGTATCCAAATAGAAAAAGAAGAAGTCAAGTTATCTCTCTTTGCAGATGACATGATTATGTACCTTGAAAATCCAAGAGAATCTGTCAAAAACCTCCTTGCACTGATAAAGGACTTTGGCAAAGTCTCAGGGTATAAAATAAATGTGCAAAAGACAATTGCATTTCTTTATACCAATAATAAACACACAGAAACCCAAATAAAAAGCACAATTCCATCCACAATAGCCACAAAAAAAATGAAATACCTTGGCATCTTCCTAACCAGAGACGTGAAAGACCTTTACAATGAAAACTACAAACACTGCTCAAAGAAATCAAAGATGACACAAACACGTGGAAAAATATCCCATGCTCATGGGTTGGACGAATCAACATTGACGATATCCATCTGATCTAAGACAATATACAGATTTAATGCAATACTTATCAAATTACCAGCAACATTCTTCTCAGACCTAGAAAAAACAATACAGGAATTCATATGGAAACACAAATGACCAAGAATAGCCAGAACAATCCTCAGCAAAAAAAAAAAACAAAGCAGGAGGTATCACATTACCAGACCTCAAACTTTACTATAAAGCTACAATAATCAAAACAGTTTGGTATTGGTACAGGAACAGACATACAGACCAATGGAATAGAATTGAGATTCCAGAAGTTAAACCTCAATTTCTCAACCAACTTATCTTCGACAAAGCCTCCACCACCCACCACTGGGGAGAGGAGAACCTATTCAGTAAATGGTGCTGGGAAAACTGGCTGACTACATGCAGAAGACTCAAACAAGACCCCTATCTATTACCATATACAAAAATTAACTCTAAATGGACCAGAGACCTAAATGTAAAACCTCAAACCATAAGAACCGTAGGAAATGCAGGACACACCCTTATGGAAATTGGAAGTGGCATCCAATTCCTGAACAAAGCTTGAAACACACGGACCATAAGAGATAAGATAGACAAGTGAGACCTCATTAAACTGACAAGCTTCTGCAAAGCCAAAGAAACCACCAAGAGAGCAGGGAGACAGTCCACAGACTGGGAAAAAGTATTTGCCAACTCCATGTCTGACAAAGTCCTAACATCTTGGATCTACAAGGAACTCAAACATGCTGGGGGAAAAAAAACCCATTACAAAGTGGGCAAATGATATGAAAAGACACTTCTCAAAAGAAGACATAAGAGCGGCCAACAGACACAGGACGAAATCAAGGAGATGTAAATTAAAATTACACTGAGATACCACCTAACTTCAGTCAGAATGGCCATTATCAATAACTCAAAAAATAACAGATGCTGGAGAGGATGTGGAGAAAAGGGAACACTTCTGCACTGTTGGTGGGAGTGTGAACTAGTGCAGCCTCCGTGGAAATCAGTGTGGCGATTCCTAAAAGCCCTAAAAATTGACTTTCCATATGCCCTCTCAATCCCCTTACTGGGAATATACCCTGAGGAACTCAAGTCACTCTATGTAAAAGATACTGCACATGTATGTTTATCGCAGCACTGTTCACAATAGCAAGATCATGGAACCAATCATGCTGTCCATCAAAGAGGACTGGATTAAAAAAATATGGTACATATACACAATGAAATATTATGCAGCCATAAAAAAGAACAAAATCATGAATTTTGCAGGAACCTGGATGGAACTGGAATTTATAATACTGAGTGATCTCTCACAGAAACAAAGATCTGAGTATCACATGTTCTCACTCATAAGTGGTCTTTGAACAACTATCATAATACTATAAAAAAAGGATTGATAGTGGTGGGAAACTATGGGGGGACAGGGAGGGGAAGGGAGGTGGGATTAACGGTAGTCGGCATCTCTCTGATTATGGGGGGGCACACCTCATCAACATGGGTACCTGCACAATGCATATTTGTATACCTAACCCTTAACTGTACACCACAATTTTAAAATAAAAAATATGTTTTAAAAAAAAGATAATCTCCAAATAATTTATGTGTTTCAGAATTAATATTTATTTTTATGTTTGAAGGTGTGCCCAATCTTGAAAAGCACAGAGGCACAGAGATCACATAGTGTAAGAGATGCCAGAATGCTGAAATCCCCTACTTCACACCATGGTTTCCACTGCAGACTTTAGAGAAGGAACATTACATCCCGAAAAAAAATTATAATAATGAGAATAAAGTCAAATTGCCTACTTCTAATTTATATTAAGTTCACTGTCTGACTGGTAATTTACCTAGACTTTGTAAAGGATTAAAGTGATAACTTGGGTGATTTTGTCTACTGGAATTCTAAAAATGTCAAAGAAACCTTAATGTTTTTGATAATTAACCCCAAACCTAAGGTGTTTACTTTTGAAAATCCAAGAGTTTTTTCAATAGCATGTTTCAGGTAACCATAAGAGTATTTGGAATTAGGATTGTCCTTATGTTAAACCACAAGGACAAATCAAGTGTCTCTAATTAGCAGTGAGAAATGGTAGAACCCTAATATCCTCCAGTCATTATTTTGTTCACTTCACCAATTTTTAGATGTATCTATTATATTAAAAACTGATTATATATGTCCTGTTTTTTAATACCCAGGTTGAGATTGAATAACTTTAGAGAAAAAAAAATGAACTGCTTTATAATAAAACAAAAATGAGATATCAAAAAAATTTAAGCTAAATGATAAAATTATAAATTACTTGGCTACCTAAGTAAAATAGGCTTATTTACATACATATGGGGTGGTTGTTCAAATATTATCTGTTTTCCCTTTCTAGAGCAGTGGTTCTCAACTTCAGATGGGCACTAGAAACATACCAGAAGTTTTTGAAATTACAAATGTGTTCTTGGTGCTCAGTAACTCTGGTATAACATAACCGAAGGGTGACCTGGGCACTAGAAGTTTTAAGTACTCCCAGGTGATTCTAATGGGAAGCCAAAGTTGAGAAGGCCCAAAATACCTGACCAGTATTTCTCAAAACTGTCAAGGGCAGCTGCTTCAGAACAGTGGTTTTCAAACTTCACCCTGCATATTACTCAGCTACAGACTTGCTAAAACAGATTCTGAGCCTCACTTCTAGAGTTCCTGGTTTTGTATCTTAGGTGGGACCTGAAATGTTCATTTCTTACAAGTTCTTATTTGGCACTGAGGTCGCTAGTATGGGGGCAGACTTGGAGCTTGTTTGAACGGCAGAATTTCGGGTCCCACTAAAGATCTAAAGAACAAGCATCTATATTTTTTAAAAGGCCCCCAGTGAATTCATGTACACAATAAAGCAATTATAGAAAGATCGAATTAGAGAGAGTACCATCAAGAATGATTAAACATATGTATCCTGGTCTGAATATCTGTGTTCTTCCCAATTCACATATTGAAATTCTAACCTGCAAGGTGATGGCAGAGGTGCGGCTTTCTGGAAGATGATAAAATCATGAGGACAGGAATGGGATTACCGCACAACTAGAAGGCATCATCTAAGAGGGTGCACCCTCACTAGACGTTGTTGTTGTCTTGACCTTAGATTTGCCAGTTTTCAGAACTGTGAGAAATCAAGTTCTGTGGTTTATATGTTATCAGTCTTTAGCAGCCTCAACAGACTAAGATGACTGCTAAACATTTTTCAGACATTAGCATTAGCACAAGGAAATGGTGTGGTGAGAATCTTAAGGCAAGATATGTGTCTTTCTGAAATTAGGGTAGATTTGGTTTATCCTGCTAGTAATTCCCTCTTTGCATGTAAGCTAATGAAGAGCAAAAATAGGTATTCACTAATTTTATCCTTTGAATAGCCCCACACTATACAGTATATAATCCCCAAATTACAGCAGAGAAAACTGAAGCACTACTGGTTATTTATCTATTTTATTTTCAACTAGCTCTTAAATGAGAAAAGCTAGATTTGAGATAGTCTTATTATATCTAGTATAATATTTTCCTCCATTTTTATCTCAATGACCTTTTACAAGGTTCATAACAGCTTTAGATTTACAGAAATGTTTTAGAAATAGTATAGAGATTTTTCCATATAACTCATACTCTGTTTTTCCTATTGTTAGCATCTTACATTGATATAGCACATTTATCGCAGCTAATAAAACTAAGCTCCTCTTGGCTTTGGCAGTTTCTCAGACTTTTCTTGGTTTTGAGGACCGTGAAAGTTGTGAGGCATACTGGTCAGGTGTTTTGTACAGTTTTTCTCAGTTTGGTTTTGTCTAAATTGTTTCCAGTTTGTAGACTTGAGCCATGACTTTTGGAGCAAAAGGCCATTGAGGTAAACATTATCATTACATATATGTGATGAACTGATATCCCTGATAGCAGGAATGAGTCCTGCTATCAAAAGGTCTTATTGCTATAACTTTGAACCTTGATCACCTGCCTAAGATAGTGTTTGTCAGGTTTCTGCTTTGTAAAGTTACATTTTTTCCTCCTTTCCACATTGTATTCATTGGATTAAAGTCATTATGGTCTGCCTACAGTAAAGTGGGAAGTTATGTGTCACTTGCTTGAGGGGTATGAGTAGCAACATAAATTCGGTGAAACTGTCCTGCAAAGGAGATGTATCTAGTCTCACCTTTTATTTAATTTATTCAGTTACTTATATCACTATGAGCTCTTGAATATTTATTTTATACATTGAATTTTAGCTCTGTACTACTTTATTTTGTGGCTCAAGTTGTTCCAGCCTTGGCCAATGGAAACTTTTCCTGTTGGCTCCAGTGCCCCTTGACACATCCTCATCTCTGTTATATTCATGGTTATTTTTTGAGCATATTCTTACTTTCTATCAGTGCAAGATGCTGCAGAATCATCTTTCATATTTCTTGTCCCAGCCCTAGAATTTGCCATTTCTCTAAAAAGCCCTGATTTCTTTTATTGGAAAATGGCATTATTTATTGGCAAATGGGTGGAAAGGATATTTAGAATGTTGATGAGTCTAGGCCTTCTCAGCTGACAGAGCAAGGAAATATATGTGTGGATTCTAACCCCTGTACATACACATATCTATATCTATTTCTGAATGTATTCTATTATGTTAAAACGACTTCTTTCTCACATCTCAAATTCTGATCCAGTACCACTTGGATTATTCTAGTTTCCTCTTATTGCTTTTCTGTAACACCCTAATGAAGCAATAAACAATTTATATCCTTCGTCTACTATCCATTTATTTAGCTAATAAATTCAGTTTATGTGTGTAGTGTTTTCTGTGCTGTTACACAGTAAGACCATGAGAACCATCTTTTCCAACCAATTGTTGCTATTACATAATCAATTTACTAAGGAAATTGTATAAAATTATTTTGAAGTTGTGAATTGTCATATGGTATAAAATCTGCTACTTATTATATGTATTAATGGATATTAATCCATCTATTATGTTAAAAATGAGAGACCAATTAGTGATGTACAATAAAATCACTACAAGGGATGTCCAGGAGATGAGGTTTAATTAATATCAGGGTTAGTGTTCAACTGGCCCACAGTAGTAAATACTTTCCAGGGAATATAATTTTGACGAACTTTCCGAATACTTGATAACTGATCACTGTCCTCAGTGCCCACATTAGGTTCCTGAGTTGCCTCAAACACACCCTCTGGAACTTGGATCTGCTCAAGGCCTAGTAACGAAAGGGTTAAGGCCTGGCACAGCACGGGTACTTCAGAATTCTGTACTATTTATCTACAGCTCCCTTTTACGTTGTTATATTCCTTAGCATTGTCAATTATAGTGTCGAATATCACTCCATTTTCCATATGAAACATGATTGTGTATTGAAAAACCAGTTATTGTAGCTCTAAGGACATCAGGAGCAGTGGTTCCACACATTTGTTATTGCAAATATGATTGCACAAAAGCTTCAATATTACTAACAGAAAAGCCATCACTGAAGTATTTACCCTATGAATTGCTTGGAACACAAGCAATGGTACCTCAGTGGTACCTGAATTAGTGGTATGCTCTGAACCAATATCAATTGATGGTTCTCCTAATTATGAGCAAAATGGTTTCACAGAATTCTTGGCCTTTTCTTATAGATAATTGGGCACAATTTTATTAACTTATAAAAGTTGCTGGTTTTTTAGGTGCTGGATTATATATAAACAAATTCATTATATATATAACATATATATAATGAATATATATGTTATATATATGATGACTTCAAACTATATTCAAACAAATTCATTATATATGTTATATATGTTATATAATATATATATTGTATATATGATGACTTCAAACTATATATAATATACTTCAAAATATATATAATATACTTCAAAATATATATAATATATATTATATATATATAATGACTTCAAAACAGATATAAAGGGGACTTGCACATACAGATGTTTCAATATGTTAGTCAATAGGGTGTCTAAATAAAAAGCAATTACATTATAATTTATTCTTTCCCCATTAATGCTAATTATGTGCTAATTATGCATTCTCTGTCTACTTTAAAGCTAAAGCAATACTCAGAGTCTTGGTCATAAATGTATTGAATATTTTGCTAATAAAAATGTATTTCAAAATGTGTAAATATTGTATAAAAACTCAGAATGCAAAACTTTTCATAACACTCATACTGTAGTAAAATTTTCTCAACATTGTTATGGAATCATAAACTTTTGAATGCACAATAAATCATGGTATGGTTGTCTTGTTAATAAGAGAAAGCCTTGCCAGTCACTTAAATAGAAATTATACGATTAAAAACTTACACAAACTAAAGTGGAACTGAGAACTAATCTTAATTTTACTCAATGCACACTTAGGTATTTGTAAAGGGTACATCTGTGCATGTTTGGTGTGATTCTAGTGTGTATTAAAGTATACTTAAGGATGTCTCTTCTTGTTACCTTGCTGTGTTTTTTTGTAAATGACAGAATAATTGTACATATTTATGGGGTATAGTATAATTCTATATATGCATATAATGCATAATGATCAAATCAGTGTAATTAGCATACCTATCATCTCAAACATTTATTGTTTCTTTGTGTTGGGAACATTCAAAATAATTTTTTCTAGCTATTTGAAAATATACAATAAATTATTTTAAACTGTATTCACTCTACAGAGTTACAGAACCCTAGATCTTATTTCTCCCGACCAACTCTAATTTTGTATCTGTTAACCAACTTCTCCCTACCTCCCCAAAACTTCCCATTCTCTAGTCGCCACTATTCTAGTCTGTATTTCTATGAAATCAACTTTTTTCACTTCCACATATGAGTGAGAACATGTGGTATATGTCTTTCTGTGTCTGACTTTTTTCATTTAACGTAATGTCCTCCAGGCTCGTCCATGATGCCTTGAATGACAAGATTTTCTTATTTTTATGGCCAAATAGTATTCCTTTGTGTTTACATACCATATTTTCTTCCTCTGTTTATCTGTTGATGGCACTTAGGTTAAGTCCATACCTTGGCTATTATGGACAGTAATAAAATAAACATAAGCATGCAGTTCTCTCTTCAACATACTGATTTTCTTTCATTTGAATATACCAAGTAGTGGAACTGCTGGATCATGTGGCAGTACTGTTCTTAGTTTTTTGAAAAATCTTCATATTGTTTTTCATAGTGACTATACTAATTTACATTTCCACCAACAGTGTATATGAGGTCCCTTTGCTTGATATCCTTGCCAGCATTTGGGTTTTGTTTAGTTTTGTTTTGATACTAGCCATTCTAACTGGGGTGAGATAATATTTCATTGTAGTTTTTATTTGCATTTTTCTGATTAGTGGTGTTTCAGCATATTTTATATACTTGTTGGCTATTGGTGTATCTTCTTTAAAGAAATGTCTATGCCAATGTTTTGCCCTTTTTTTAATCAGATTATTTGGATTTTAAAAAATCTATTCAGTTGCTTGAGCTCCTTGGATATTTTGGTTAACAATCCCTTGTCAAATGAATAGTTTACAAATATTGTCTCTCATCCTGCAGGTTGTCTTTTCACTCTGTTGCTTGTTTGCTTTGCTGTGCGGAAGATTTTTAGTTTGATATAAACCCATTTATCTATTTTTTTTTTTTGCCTGTGCTTTTGAATCTTCTCCATAAACTTTTTGCTCAGACCAATGACCTGAACCATATTCCCTATGTCTTCTTTCAGTAGTTTCATAGTTTCAGGTCTTATATTTAGGTCTTTAATCCATTTTTAGTTGATTTTTTGTGTATGTAGTGAGAGATCAAGGTCTTGTTTATTTCTTCTGCATACAAATATCTTTTACTCAGTACTGTTTATTGATGAGACTGTCCTTTCCTCAATGTGTATTTTTGGCACTTCTGTCCAAAATTATCTGGCTGTAAATAAGTAGATTTATTTAAAGGTTCTCTATCCTGTTCCATTTGTCTATGTGTCTATTTTTACATATTTCACTGTTTTTGAAAGAGAAGGGAACCTGCATCACATGGAAGAAACCATCAAAGAATGAATCAGACCCAGAGTCATACTACCTGCTCTCAGATTGGCAACAGCTTAGTACGTGTAATGCAGATAAATTAACATCTGCTCTGTATGTGTCTTTCAAAGATGTATGAATTAAGTGCATATATTTTACATATGATAAATGAGTTAAATGCATATCAGGAACACTTCTACATAGCTAGAAGCAACTTTGGAGGTACTCAAAACACTTTAAGTTTTACAAACAGCAGTCTTTTGCATATTTTTATTTTTTGAAGATGACATTCTTAGAGCAAACTAAGAATATGTTGAATGTTTAGATGTGTCTTTAAACATAGCCTGGCTTATATATTTCTCCATTCTGCATTACAAATTCCTCCAGACATGTTACTTTGTATTGGTGATCCACTATTATTAAAAATAATTTGTTCAGATACTTCAGGATAGGGAATATTGAATTTTTCTTCATTAACCACTGAAAGTAGCTCTCTGTTGTCTATATTTTTAAAAATTATAATTTGGGGGGATAAATTAAATATTTATGTTAAAAATTCCCAAATTCTGAAATCTTAGCACTAAGTTTGCATTTGCAAAGACGTTTCCCCAAAGTGCCTAAATTTATACTCAGCAGGAACTATGCCAATTTTGTTTTCAATCATCTGAAGAGTCTGGGTTGAGGGCATCTTTCTAAGCCCCTTGATAAAAACAGAGAAAAGGACTTATTGCATGTTTTAACAAATCATTGTAAAATAAACAATCTTGTATTCACAACTCTTGTCAGGATAGAGAAAATTACTAGCATCCCAGATGTCTACTGTACATAATTTTCTAGTGAAAACATGTTTTAAATTCTATAAGTATTGTTTTCTACAATTTGGGGAATTTGACATGAGAGAGTTAATGTATTAGTGTTCTCCAGAGAAACAGAGTCAATATGAAGACTGAAAAATCTGTAGTCAGCAGGCTGGAAACCTAGGAAAACTCATGTGTAGTTCCAGTCTGAGTCTGAAGGCTTAAGAATCAGGAGACTTGATGGTATAAGTTATAGTTCAAAAACTAAAAAGTTTGAGATTCAAGACTCAAGAAGAGTTGAGGTATCAGTTTGATTTTGAAGACTGGAAGAGACCAATATGCAATTCTGATATGTAAATGTCTTGCCAATAAAGTTTAAAGTAAGTTCCACTTTTTGTTCACTAAATCCAATCAACATAATGTCATCAATTTAATGGATCAGTGTAATTGATATTTTGTGGAAGGAAAAGCTGATAAAGATCCCTATGAACAAAATTACAACATAAGACTGAACAGTGAAGTGGTATTGCTGGCCTTACCAACTGAAAGCAAACTGCATCTGGTGGTTCTTTTGATAGATAAGAAGAAAAAGTCATTTTTCCAATTAATAGGTACATACACACATACATACCAGGGAATGTGTTACTTTGCTCAATGAAACTGTATCTGGTGTATCAGCTGCAATTGAAGTTACCACCTGGTTAAGCATATAGTAATCTATTGTCATTCTCCAAAATTGGTCTGTCTCCTCTATAAGCCAAATAGGCAAATTAAATGGGGATGTGGTGGAATTTAACACATCTGCCTTTTTCAAGTTTTTAATGATGGCACTGAGGCATATCAGAGTTGGCACCTGTAATCATACCAAGAAAGTAGTATTGCTTTTATTTTACTATTTCCCTAGGTTGAGGGAAGTCTAGTGGCTTCCAGTTGATCTTTTCTTTCATATCAGACCTTACTCCACAGGTCATGGAATCAAAGTGGGCATTCTATTAGGAGCTGATTACATCTGTTATGTGTTTCTAAACTGAGAAAATGACTACAGGATTATTAAAGCAACCCACTGGACTAACTGAGAGATGAACCTGAACTAAAACTTTATTATTCACATTACCTCCATTAGTTCTTATTCTGACTTGTGGGTTACAATGATATCCTGGAATTAGTGTCAGCTCATTGAGCCAGTATTCAGTAGACCCTGAAAGATCTGATTCTTTTCTTTTCTTCAATGCAAAGTAACCCTGATAAAAGGCCGTGAGTCCCTTTGGGGAAGGTTAGGAAACACATCAACAGTATAAATGTTTGGCAATGTATTAGGGTCCTTCCACAAGGCTACTCCACCTCCCTTCATTCAAGGAATCCTGAGTCTGTAAACTGACTCATGTCTGAGAATTAATTGAGGGACCATTGTGAGAAGAAGTCATGCCAGCAAGCTGATTTTAATTAATTATGAGTTTATTAACATGCGGGTCAAGAACAGGCAAATGCCAGGAAAAGACTCTACAAACGAATGCAGTTTGTGACAAGCTTTTATGGGTAAAATTTGCAGTATTGGCTACATAGCAACTTAGTGACCATAGCAACTATTTACTAACAAATTGGCAACCAAAAGGGGAACTTTGGTTGTTAGGGAGCTTTGATTAATTTCATGTACTAGGTATAGCCAGTGCCCAGAAAGTCCCTGGGATTCTGTCATCAAGATATAGTTTAAGGTAGTTACATAGAGACAAGGTAGAAGAATCATTACACAATGGAGTTACCTTGGTTAGGTTATTAACAAAATATAAGAACAAAATATGAAAATGTAACAATGGGGTTTTGCAAAGCATAATATTTGATTTCAGTTAACAAAACATCCAATTACATGGAATTTATGGTTAAGGAGTTTTGTAGCAGTCAGCAGGAAATGATCAGCACGATCTGCCCAAAGGGGACAAAGCTGGGGGTCTGTGGTCATGGGAACATTACTGTAATCACACTTAGGCACTGATTCTTAGGTCAGGCAGGCAACTAAGATGAAAGTTTTAAACAAAATGGAGTAAGCTGGTTAATACTATTATTTTGCTAGCAATTTGATTTTATTAACTGACAGCTCATTTCACCATCATTCTTTGTTTTTTTTTAATTTTAGATTAAAAATATAGTTTATTCAGAGAGCAAATTTGAGAAACAGAGAAAGAGGAGATTCACCTCCTCACGGTAGGGGAGGGGGCCAAAGCTTAAGAAAACACGGCCTGGCCATAGCTCAAAGAGCACATGGCCACACCATAGCTTAGCAAGGCAATGTCCCATTCTTTGTTTTTATGATTCAGGTTAGAGTTTTATTCACTTGTCCTAGAACTTTTCTGCTTATACAAATCAAGTAGGGATTTAGTAGGCTTTTTATGTCTTTTATTTCTAGGAACATGGTGATCATCTAGCTAATGCCATAGATCTGTGTGAGTCAACCTACTTTGATTGTTGCTTTGACTTCATAATCCATTATGGTAAAGATGTCCACATTGCCTTCAGCAGTTGAATGCCACCACTTGGTTCCTGCCATCCTTAGATCCAATTATTCCCATTGTATTTAGGTTTTCCAATTTAGTGACTGCAGCTCTCACTGTGAAGTCTGACCTAAAAGAAGTGATCATGGACCTCTTCAATAATGCTCCTCACATATTTATTTTTCACAGTGTCAGTGAAAATTATGTCTTCTGTATCCTTTCAGTGTGAGTGAGCAGATCTTAAACAATAATTATGGTCCAACATTCTAATTTCCCTAAGCCTTTGAAATTTTTCTTCTACATAAAACTAAAGCAGTTTTGGCATTTTCAGTTTGCTCACTCTAAGCCATCTTGTGATCCATGTCTCTGCTAATCAACTAGACAAGCTCTTAGAGCTGTCTCTAACTCCCTGAGCTGCAACAGTCAATGCAGAATCTCTGCTAGTCAGTCCATATCAGTGAATTAGGCCTGATCAAACTTTATGTTTCTTCCACTATTGTCTCCCACTCTTAAAATCCATTCCCATACATGTTACTTGGGTTTCTGCCTATATACATTAGAATACACAAGTAGTAATTTGGGGTTGTAGTGGACCTCATCACAAGTCACACCTTTTAAAAAACATTTATTTTAAAGATATGGGGTACAATTCAAGGTTAGGTATAAAGATGTTCATTATGTAGGTAACCTTGTTGATGAGATGTGCCCCCACTCCCCTGGCAGTTTTCCACTACTGCCAACCCCATCCCCACCTCCCCTGGCAGTTTCCCACTACTGTCAATACCTTTCTTATAGTATAATAATTGTTAAAGTCTGCTTATGAGTGAGAACATGTGGTATCAGTTCTTTGTTTCTGTGATAGATCACTCAGTTTTATAGACTCTAAGTTCATCCAAGTTGCTGCAAAGTCCATAATTTTTTCCTCCTCTATGGCTGCATAATATTCCATCATGTATATGTACCACAATTTTTTTTTATCCAGGCTTCTTTTGATGAGCAGCACATTTGATTCCATTTTTCTGCTATTGTGCTGCAATAAACACACATGTGCAGATATCTTTTTCATAGAATAATTTGTGTTCCTCTGGTAAAACTGGCTGACCACATGCAGAAGATTAAAACGAGACCCCTACCTATCACCATACACACATACAAAAAAACTCTAAATGAAACTAAGACCTAAATGTAAAACCTCGAACTATAAAAACCTTAGAAAATGCAGGAGACACCCTTATGGAAATTGGAACTGGCAACCAATTCCTGATCAAAACCCCAAGTGCCCATGCCATAAGAGATAAGATAAACAAGTAGGATCTCATCAAACTACAAGCTTCTGCAAAGCCAAAGAAACCATCAAGAGAGTGAGAAGACAGTCCACAGACTAGGAAAAAATATTTTCAACTGTATATCTAACAAAGGCCTAATATCTAGAATCTACAAGGAACTTAAATATACCCAAAAGAAAAAAAC
Source organism: Carlito syrichta (assembly GCF_000164805.1). Taxonomy (NCBI): domain Eukaryota; kingdom Metazoa; phylum Chordata; class Mammalia; order Primates; family Tarsiidae; genus Carlito; species Carlito syrichta. The sequence continues at coordinate 417,937 of NW_007253594.1, read as the reverse complement.
AAACAGCCCATTACACAGTGGGTAAAAGATATGAATAGGCACTTCTCAAAAGAAGACATCTTAGTAGCCAACAGATACATGAAAAAATGCTCAGCCTGACTAGTTATCAAAGAAATGCAAATTAAAACTACACTGAGATAAAACCTAACTCCAGTCAGGATGGCCATCATCAATAACTCAAAAAACAACAGATGCCGGAGGGGATGTGGGGAGAAGGGAACACTTCTACACTTTTGGTGGGAGTGTAAACTAGTGGAACTAGTGGGAGTATAAATCTCTGTGGAAAACAGTTTGGCAATTCCTAAAAGATCTAAAAAGTGACCTTCCATATGACCCTGCAATAATTCTACAGGTCACACTTTTTACCTCACCTTTGTAAGTCAATGTTTTTGGAAATCAAAATTTCTTTGTCTCAAGTTAAAAATAAAGGTACAAAGTAATACAACAAATTAAAATATTTTATTCTGCTTATAAATTTCCTGGTAACATAAAACTAAATGTATTTTCTGTCTTCATTGAATTACTTTTATTAAATAAATGAAATTGTTTTAAAACTTTTAATTTTATATAATTTCACTATTTAGTTTCATTTGACATTTATAACCTTTATTATAGCTTGAACGTTTTAGCATTCCAACCAAATGGAAATAAATATTAAAAATGATTTAATAAAATATTTCAGAATTACAGTCAAGTGCTTAAAATTTAAATTTTTGGTACTTTGGTTTTACTTGAAGATGAATATGATTTTGGAGCCATGCCCTGACTTTCAAAATATAAGTATCATCTGCTTATATTAATTTAGTTCCCATTTGATAAAACTACAACTTTAAGTACTATGTGGAGCACCTTGGTTATTAAGTATTCAAATAATATGTATTGGGAAAGATAAGTGATACGTGACATTTTCTATGGGCATTGGTCAATGGAATAAGAACTGAACATGAGGAAAATTTACTCTTAGTATTTTACACTGATAGTCAATAGAATTCTAACTAGTGCTTCGAAAAGCTGTGTTGTCAAAAAGCTTCACAGATTTAGGGGGTTATGAAGTCTTTAAATAGCTACTCAATCTCTCCTCACTTAAGCATGAATGTCCAAATTGTGCATTGATCGACATGTATGTGTTCTGTCATGAAACACACCAAGAGTTTTGAGTGAGCAAATTGTGGACTTTTCTTTAGTAGATGATCATCTTGCCTGTTAGATTTCTTTGATTTAGGAATCAAAATAAAAGTCAGTTGATTAGGAGAGTGACAACAGCAATATGGTGTAATAAGAACTCCAGTTCTCTTGCCTCCACCGAGATACTAACTCTACAACAATATAAAAACCAAAATACCTTAATGAAAACTTCAGAGACCATTTAAAAGATTTCAGTAACTCAGGTAAACACAAAACTAAAAACACCCGTATTTAAACAGGTTAAAAGGGTTGGTTCACTCTACCAGTCCATGCCCAAGTCAACAAAGTTTGACATGATTGAGAGGATATACAGATCCAACTTGTGGTTTTCCCTGGCAGAAACAACATACAGGAAGTAGAAGCTGCATCAACATTTAGGCTTTTCAGAGGATGGCTCTAAGGACTCGTTTCTGTCTCACCTTATGCAGAGTGTAGACAGAACCAACACAGGATGTATGAGGGTCACTGAAAATGTGGGAGAAAGGGGGCAGCTTGCAGTGGTTCTAGAGTTTGTGCAGTGCTGCAGACAAAGGCCAGAAAAGTTTCAGCACAATGGGAAGAAGGCACCCAGTTTATAGATACTCCCTTGAAAAGAAAGAGTGGAGCACACATTCCACCCTCGTTTCAGTTTTTCAGAGGATTCCTGCAGTACTGGGTTCTGTCTTGCCTTACCTGGGGTACAAACAGCAAGGAAGCATACTTTGTATGCAGGGCCACAACTGAAAATGAAATAGAGAAGTGTGGCTTACTGCTGCAACATCAGATAACTGTAAACAAAAAAACAAGGTGGGAAGAGATGATGATCTCTTGAAAAAGAAATCAGCAAAGCTCTCTAACAGGGCATAAGGTCAATAAATTTTTATCCTCCAAAATTACTACTTGGCTGAATGATGAATAGTTTCCCCTATATAAAGCCAGCCCATAAAAACTGGGAGAAGTGGATTTTTTTTCAAATGCATAAAATATGTTTTGAAAAACATCACAAGGCACATGAAGAAATAAAAATATGGTTGAATGAAATACAATAACAACAAATACAGAAACAACAGAAACAACTCCAAAAAAACAGCAAACCTGTCAAAGACAGCAAACAAATTATCTTAAAGTATCTGAATGATTTATGAGAGAACACACACTCACCTTAAATTTAAAGATACAAATAGACTGAAAGTGAAAGTATAGAGAAAGCTATTCCATGCAAATTGTAACCAATTAAGAACTGGAGTGGCCATACTAATATCAGATAAAATATATTTTAAAATAAAAAATGTCAAAAAAGACCAAAAAAACCACCAAAAAAGATATTATATAATGATTAAAAGATCAGTTCACCAGAAAAGCATAACATTTATAAAATATATGCACTTTACATTAAGTACCCTAACACAGGAAGAAATCATTGACAGTATTGAAGAGAGAAATTGATAGTAGTAATAATAGGGGATTGGAACATATCTCAAAATAGTAAGAGCCATATATGAGAAATCCACAACCAGCATACTTCTAAACAGATGGAAATTGGAACCATTTCCCCTCAAAACTGGAGAAAGACAATGATGCCCACTCTCATATCTTTTCAACATAGTTTTGGAAGTCCTAGCTAGAGCAAGCAGACAAGAGAAGGAGATCAGGGGTATCCAAACAAGAAAAGAGGAAGTCAGGTTATCCCTGTTTGCAGACGGCATGATTCTATATCTTGAAAATCCAAGAAAATCTGTCAAAAATCTACTTGCACTGATAAAGAAATTTGAAAAAGTCTCAGGTATAAAATCAATGTGCAAAAGACAGTTGCATTTCTATACAGCAACAATAAACAAACAGAAACCCAAATAAAAGCATAATCCAATTCAAAACAGTCAGAAAAAAATCAAATATCTTGGCATCTTCCTAACCAGAGACATGAAAGACCTTTATAATGAAAACTACAAATCACTGCTCAAAGAAATCAAGACAATCCAAACAAATGAAAAAATATTCTATGCTCATGGATAGGAAGAATTGACATTGTTAAGAAGCCCATCTTATCCAAAGCAATCTACAGATTTAATGCAATACTGATTAAAATACCAGCAGCATTCTTCTCAGAACTGGAAACAACAATACAGAAAAACATATGGAAACATAAAAGACCACGAATCACCAAAACAATCCTCAGCAAAAAAAAAAAAAAAAAAAGCAGGAGGTATCACACTCCCAGACTTTAAACTCTATTATAAAGCTACAATAACCAAGACAGTCTAGTATTGGTACAAGACCAGGCATTAGACCAATGAAACAGGATAGAGATTCCAGAAGCAAAACCTCAATTTCTCAACCAACTCATCTTCGACAAAGCCTCCACCACCAATGCCTGGGGAAAGGAGAACCTATTCAGTAAATGGTGCTGGGAAAATGGGCTGACCACATGCAGATGATTAAAACAAAATCCCTACCTATCACCATACACAAAAATCAACTCTAAGTGGATCAAAGACCTAAATGTAAAACCTCAAACCATAAGAACCTTAGAAAATGCAGGAGACAACCTTATGGAAATTGGAACTGGCAACCAATTTCTATTCAGAACCCCAAGTGCCCATTCCATAAGAGATAAGAAAGACAAGTGCAACCTCATCAAACTGACAAGCTTCTGCAAAGCCAACAAAACCATCAAGAGAGAGGGGAGACAGCCCACAGAATGGGAAAAAATATTTGCCAACTGTGTATCTGACAAAGGCCTAACACCTAGGATCTACAAGGAACTCAAATGTGCTGAAAATAAAAAAACAGCCCCATTGCAAAGTGGGCAAAAGATATGAATAGACACTTCTCAAAAGAAGATCTATGAGCAGCCAATAGATACATGAAAAAATGCTCAGCCTGACTAGTCACCAAAGAAATGCAAATTAAAACTACACTGAGATACCATCTAACTCCAGTCAGGATGGCTATCATCAATAACTCAAAAAACAACAGATGCTGAAGAGGATACAATGAAAAGGGAACACTTCTACACTGTTGATGGGTGTGTAAACTAGTACAGCCTCTGTCAAAACAGTGTGGCGATTCCTAAAAGCTCTAAAAATTGACCTTCCATTTGACCCTGCAGTCTCCCTACTGGGACTATACCCAGAAGAACTCAAATCACTCTATAAAATAAGATACCTATCCATGTATGTTTATCACAGCATGTTCACAATTGCAAGAACATGGAACCAACCATGTTGCCCACCAAAAGAGAACTGGGTAAAAA
>NW_007253594.1:372838-413500 GCF_000164805.1 Carlito syrichta | reverse complement strand
TTAGAGTTTATAATACTGAGTGATCTTTCACAGAAACAAAGAACTGAGCATCACACCCTCTCACTCATAAGTGAACCTTGAACAATTATTGTAATACTATAAGAAAAGGATTAGCAGTAATGGGAAACTGCTGGGGGGAGGGGGGAAGGGGAAGCAGGATTGCCTGTAGTGGGAGTCTGCCTGAGGAACGGGAGGCACACCTCACCAACAAAGGTACCTACATAATGAACATTTGTATACCTAACGCTGAATTGTGCCCCACATCTTTAAAATAAAAAAATTAAAAGTTAAAATAATAATAATAAAATAACAGGGGATTTGAAAATCTCATTTTCGAAAATGGATAGAACAGCCAGTCAGATCAATAAGGCAACAAAGAACTTAAACAACAGTATAGAACAATTCAACCTAGGAGACATATACAAAACAGTCCATCTAATATGTTGTTCTCAAGAACACATGGAAGATTGTATAGAATAGATTACACATTAGTCAACAGAGAAAGTTTTAACAAACTTAAGGAATTTCAAATCATACTATCTTTTCTGACTACAATGGAATGAAAGTAGAACTCAATACATGTATAAAAATTGGAAAATTCTCAAATATCTGAAAATTTAAAAGAAAACACTTGAAAAAGAAGAAATTAAAAGCAGATTAGAAACTATCTAGAAGCAAATTTTAAAAAGTAGATAAGAACAATAACCCATGCTTGTAATCCCAAGACTTGAAGTTGGAGAGGGAAGACCACTTGAGGCTAGAACTTCAAGACCAGTCCAGGAAACACAGCAAGACCCTGTCTTTACAAATAAATAAATAAACAAATAGCCAGACCTTGCAGTATGTGCCTGTAGGTCAAGTTACTTGAAAGGCTGAGGAGGGAGGCTACCTTAAGCCCCCAAATTTAAAGTTATAGTGACCAGTAATTGGGTCATTGCACTTTAGCCAATGTGAAATAAACTGAGACTCTGTCCCTAAAAAAACGGGGGGAAGAAAAGAAATAAAGAAAAGAAAACAGAAAAAAATTGAAAGATCAACATATCACATCATATCAAAACTTATAGGATACAGCAAAATTAGTACTCAGAGAGATGTTTAGAGTGATAAATGCCTGCAGTTCTTTTAAAAATCTCAAATCAACAACTGGACCTTACATCTGAAAAAATTAGATAAAAAAAGAATTAAGTAAACTCAAAGTTCCCAGAAAAAAGAAAATAAATATTGGAGCAAAAATAACCAAAATATAGAATTAAAAACAATTTAAAAACAAGGAAACCAAGAGTTGGTTTTTTGAAAAGATAAAAACCCTTAGCTAGAATAACTAAGAAAAAAGAAAGAAGTCTTAGATAACTAAAACCAGAATTGAAAGAGGAGACAATAGAACTGATCCCACAGAAAAAGAATTTTGAAAGACTGTTAACAATTATATGTCAATAAACTGGATGATCTATAAGAAATGGACAAATTATATACCTAGAATCATATAATCTACCAAGACTGAATAATGAAGAACAGAAAATATGAATAGATCTACAACAAGTAAGAAAATTGAATCAGTAATCACAAACCTCCAATCTAAAAAAAAGTTTATGACCAGTGGGCTTGCTGGAAAATCTACCACACATTTACAAAAGGATTATGGCCAAATCTTCTCAAAGTCTTCAAAATTTGAAGAAGAAACTATTTTAAACACATTTTTATGAAGCCAACATTACCTTATTATCAAGCCAGATAAAGATACTATGTGAAATGTAAACTACAGGATAGTATACTTGATGAACACAAAGACAAAAATTCCCTGTGAAATACTAGCAAACCAAACCTAGCAGCATATTGAAAAGATTGTATAGTATGACCAACTGGCATTTATCTCTCAAATTCAAGGGTGTTTTAATATATAGAAATCAGAGAGGAGTAGGAAGATGGTGGCCGAATAGTCAGATTATGCAAGTCCTGGCGTGAGTGAGTGTATGGAAAATTCTGTGAACTTGCTGGTGAGTGAGTGGGCATGTCAGTGGCTAACTGAGTGAGGGCTAGGGAGCTTGTGGCCAAGGCTCTCCTGGTGAAGTGGTTGGTGCCACAGCTGCTCAGCTTGTAATCTAGCAATTCCTAAACTCAGAAGCTGAGTGCCATTTTTTTCTTTTTTCTCAACAAAACGCTTTCTAGGAAGGAAATGCTGGGAGAGACTGACTAAGTGGGGTCTAGTAAACAAGTGACCAGGACCCTCCTGGTGCAGCAGCTGGTGTTTCAGCTTCTCTGCTTCATCCCTGGCACTTCCCAGGTTGCAGAACCTGAGTGCCATTTTTTTTTTTAGTGGACAGAAGTTTTCCTGTGAAGAAGCAGAGGGGAGAGACTTCTGGCTCCAGACTCTGCCTCACCAGAGCAGCAGGATAGACTCCTGGCTCCAGGCTTTGCCTCACCACACCAGCACCTGGATGAACACTAGCAGCAGGAGCTGCAGAGGGAGCCCAGAGGCAGAATCCCACAGGAGAGGAGAAGAAGAGAGGCAACTGCCACCATCATGAAGGTGTGGCAGGAAAGTGCTCTGAGTTGCTCACCATGGAGCAACAGACCTGATCTCTGTGACTGGTAGATCAACTACTAAGAGGTTTATCATGATCCAGAGGGAATATCCTGAAAGCACAAACTTCAGAGGGACCTGACAAGTGCTAAGTCCCAGATGCCCCACCCTTTACCTTGATCCAGCTGCAGGATAAAGGGTGTGTCCAGAAAAGGATGGGGAAGACCTCCAAAGATATCTCTGGTGAGTCCAGGGCTGACCTAAAGCTCCTCCTCCCCAGCAATTCTCTGAAGGTCAAACCCACACAGCCAGGCCACAACTGAGAGGGACAAACCCAGGCAGAACCTGGACTCAGTTGCAATAGGAGAACTCCATCCTAGGATAGGCCTGGCTGGGGTACCCCCCCCATGAATACATAACTGGGGAAGAGACAATCCTGCATCTCCCCACCAGAGGAGATCTCCCCAACCATACAACAGGGAAAGGGGAGTTCTGTAGCCCCACCTACCTCCACTGCCCCTCCTCCTTCCCTGCTCCAGATATTGTGAAGAGAGTGAAAGAAGTGGAAGCTCTGAAGGAGAGAGTAGATGAGAGGAACAATTACAGAACCTGCCACAAGGGGGCAGGACTTATTTTCTTTTTTTAATTAAAGAAAATAAAAAATGTTTTTAACTGCTTGTTAGTTAATCTATTTTTAAATATTTTTTCTTTGTGCATGAATGTGTATGTGAGAGTTTGATCTGAAACTGCCCTTTTTTCTTTTCTTATTCTTCTTTTGTTTTCTGTTGATGTGTGTATGTGAATAATTGGGTGTTCATCATTCAGTGTTTCTGATGTTGTTGGGTTTTGCTCTTTTGTTCATCTCTTTTTTTTAGTTTAAGATATGTGTCAATATATGTGTGAAGGTTTAACCTGAATTCCTTTGGTTTTTTTGTTGTTGTTATTTGTTTTTTTTTCCTGTTCTTCTTCTTTTTCTTCTCCATTTATTTTATGCAAGGCATGTGTCTGTGTGTTTAGTTTTCCTGGTTTTGTTGTTTTTGTTTCACTTTGCTGTCATTCCAGTTCATTTTGGGGTGTGTGTGTATGTCTGTGTGTGTGTTGAATTGTTTTTTAATTTGGTTTCTACATTCATGATCTGGTTTTTTTCTTTCTTTTCTATTTTTAAAAATTCTGGTATATCTTATTTCATTCTGTTTTTCTCTGTGCTGGTCACTGCTGTCACTGTATCTTAGACTTATGTGGTACACACAAATACCCATTGCACCATTATATAGAGCTGTGGTGAGGAGTGGGTCTCAGGGGAAACACCACAATCAGTGAACATTGCTGTTTGCAAGTAGCTTCTGAAACCTAGCTCCCCATCCCTTACCTTATTCAATTGACAACACTACAAGAGACAGCAGAATTTCCCACCCAGAATCCTGTTTCAAAATAGAATAAATCCAGAGCTCAGATCAGGGAAGGATAGAGGACTGAGAAAACAACAGAAGGAAAAGCCTCTTCCACTGACACTGAATAACAGAACTAAAGAGAAAAGAAAGAGATCTGTTACAAAGAGGACAAACCAAAGAAAGACCACAGGTAATTTCAAGTGTAACAAAGAGAAAACTCCTGAAAATTCAGAACGTGATGCCCAAACATTGAAAATCACCAACGATTTGCCCCAGAATATGGCAGGGATTAGGGAATGGATGGAAAGAGTGAATAAGACTCAAGAAAGACAAGATGCAACAATGAAAGAACTTGTAACAGATTTTGACCATAAAAAATTTCATCAAAAAAATAAATAATAAGATGACAAGCATGAAAATCAGATTTAGTCTAGCCAAAAAGAATCTCAGAACTTGAAGACCAGATCATGGAATTAACCTGATCTGTAAAAAACATAGAAAGAAAACTTAGAAAGAAAGAACAAAGCCTACAAGAGATATGTCTTTATATCAAGAGGACAAACCTACACCTGATTGGTATCCCAGAAGAGGAAAGGGAAATGGAGAACAACTTATAGCAAGTATTTCAGAAAGTAATCCCAGGAAACATTCCTCATCTCACCAGGGATGTGACCAGCCAAGCACAAGAGATACAGAGAACCTCCATAAGACATCAAGTGAGAAGATGAACCCCTAGACGCAAAGTAATTTGCCTACATGAAGTAGGCACAAAAGAAAAAAATCCTAGGGGCAGCAACAGAGAAAGGTCAGACCACCTACCAGGGAAAACAAATCAGAATAGCAACAGAACTATTGATAGAAACACTACAAGCAGGAAGGAACTGGAGTCCAATATTCAAAGTCCTCAAAGATAAACAATTTCAACCAAGAATTTCCTAACCATCCAAGTTCAGCTGCATCAGTGATGGAGAATTAAAATCCTTCCCAGACACTGAATCCCTAAGAGATTATGCAGCTTCCAGACTAGCTCTACAGAAGACACTTAAAAAGTTATTAAGCACAGAAGAAGGAAAAAAAGAATGACCACACACTTCACAAGAGAATAGCAGAGCACAGAATCAACAGAGATTACAGCACTACAAGAAACTTGAAAACACACGCATACATCAACCCCAAAGTTAAAAGAAAACAACAAAACTTTATAAGAACCTCATGACAGGGATAAATGATCACATTTCAATAATCAGCTTGAATGTGAATGGACTAAATGCACAGCTTAAAAGAATCAGAATGACAAAATGAATAAGAAACCATGACCCAATTATTTGCTGTATCCAGGAGACTCATCTTACTAGAAGAGATGCATACAGACTCAAAGTTAAAGGATGAAAAACAAGTTTCCAGGCAAATGGATCACAAAAGAAGTCAGGAGTTGAGATCTTAATATCAGACATAACAACCTTTAATCTATCAAAAATTTTAAAAGATGCAAAAGGACACTATATAATGATACAAAGCCCAATCCATCAACAAGAAATATCCATCCTAAACATATATGCACCCAACACAGGAGCATCAGCATTTATACAGCAACTACTAAGCAAACTAAAAAAAGATATTGACTCTAACACTATTATATAGGGGACTTGAATACCCCACTAACAGCCCTTGATAGATGAACAAGGCAAAAAATCAACAAGGAGATCCAGAACCTAAATGTGACACTTGATCAAATGGACTTAATAAATACAGATTTTTCCACCCAACAACCATAGAATATACATTCTACTCATTACCACATGGAACATACTCCAAGGTTGATCACATTCTTGGCCATAAACCAAGCATAAACAAATTCCATAGGGTTGAAATAGTGCCATGCACTTTCTCAGACCACAGTTGAATACAAATAAATATCAACAACAAGAAAATTTCCCCAAAGCACACAAAGACATGGACACTAAACAACATGATGCTGAACAACTACTGGGTCAACACTGAAATCAAAGCAGCAATTAAAATATTTCTAGAAACATAAGAAAATGAAGAAACAACTTACCAAAACTTCGGGAATACTATGAAATCAGTTCTGAGAGGGAAATTTATATCTCTATGAGCACACATCAAGAAAATGGAAAGATCACAAATGGAGAGCCTAACAAATCACCTAAGGGAGCTAGAAAGAGAAGACCACCACAACCCTAACTTTACCAGAATAATCCAAATTACCAAAATAAGAACTCAAATACAGGACACAGAAGACAAAAATACAGAAAACATCAACAAAATAAAAAGCTGGTTCCTTGAAAGAATTAGCAAGATTGATAAACTCCTAGCCAGAATGACCAAGAAAAAAAGCGAAAAAGCCCAAATTAACACAATCAGAAATACAAAATATCAAGTCACAACTGACCCCAAAGAAATACAAAAGATTATCAGAGATTACTATGTACACATATGTGAAAACAAATTTGATAACCTAAATGAAATGGAGGACTTTCTGACAACACACAACCTCTCCAGGTTGAAAAAGACATTGAGACACGAAATAGACCAATAACAATCCAGGAAATTGACTGTGTCATAAGAAAACTTCCTACCAAAAAAAGCCCTAGACCAGATGGCTTTCCAGCAGGATTCTACAAAATATACAAAGAGAAACTGATGCTAACCTATTGAAAGTATTCCAGGCAATTGAGAAAGATGTGGACTTCTTCCCAAATCATTTTACAAAGCAAACATCACACTGATACCCAAACTGGGTAAAGGTCCCCCCAAAAAGAGAACAATATCTCTTATAAACATAGATGCAAAAGTCATCAGCAAGATTCTAGCAAACCAGATTCAGAATCACATCTCAAAAGTCATTCACCATGACCAAGTAAGCTTCCTCCCCAGGATGCAGGGCTGGTTCAACATTTGCAAGGCCATAAATGTAATTACATACATCAACAGATGCAAAAACATGAACCATATGATTATCTCATTAGATGCCGAAAAAGCTTTTGATAATATTCCGCATCCTTTCCTGATAAAAAGTCTCTAGCACCTAGGTATAGAAAGAACATATTCAAAATAGTAAGAACCATCTATGATAAACTACTCCTAACATATTGCTAAGTGGACAGAAATTGAAAACATTTCCCCTGAAAACTGGAACAAGACCAGACTGTCCACTCTCACCCCTCTTGTTGGACATTGGACTAGAAGTCTAGCTAGAGCAATTAGACAAGAGAAAGAAATCAGGGGTATTCATATAGGAAAAAGGAAATCAAGTTATTCCTCTTTGCTGATGATATGATCCTAAACCTTGAAAATCCAAAAGAGTCTGTCAAAAACCCAATTTCACTGATAAAGGACTTTGACAAAGTCTTGGGGAACAAAATAAATGTGCAAAAGACAGTTGCATTTTTATATACCAACAACAAGCAATCAGAGAACCAAACAAAAAGTACAATCACATTCACAATGGCCACACACACAAAATGAAATACCTCAGCATCTTCCTAACCAGAGACGTGAAAGACCTTTACAATGAGAACTACAAAACACTGCTCAAAGAAATTCAAGAAGACACAAACAAATGGAAAAATATTCCATACTCATGGATAGGAAGAATCAACATTGTTAAAATGTCCATCCTACCAAAGGCAATCAATAGATTCAATGCAAAACCCATTAAATTACCAACATCATTCTTCTCAGAAATGGAAATGACAGTACAGAAATTCACATGGATACATGAACAACCACAAATAGCCAAAACAATCCTTAGCAAAAGAAACAAAGCAGGAGGTATCATACTTCCAGATTTCAAACTTTACTATAAGACTACACTAATCAAAACAGTCTGGTGTTGGTACAAGAACAGGCATATAAACCAATGGAACAGAATAGAGATTCTGGAAGCAAAGCCTCAATTTCTCAATCAACTCATCTTTGACAAAGCCTCCAACAACAAACACTGGAGAGAGGAGAACCTATTCAGTAAATGGTGCTGGGAAAACTGACTGATCACATGCAGAGGATTGAAACAGGACCCTTATCTCTCACCATACACAAAAATGAACTCTAAATGGATCAAAGATCTAAACGTAAAACCTCAAACTATAAGAATCTTTCAAAACGTAGGTGACACCCTTATGGAAAGTGGAACTGGTAACCAATTCCTATTCAGAATTCTAAATGCCAATATCTTAAGAAATAAGATAGACAAATGGGAACTCATCAAACTGACAGGCTTCTGCAAAGCAAAAGAAACCTTCAAGAGAGCAGGGAGACAGCCGACAGAATAGGGGAAAGTATTTGCTAACTGTATATCTGACAAAAGCCTAACATCTAGGATCTACAAGGAACTCAAATGTGCCAAAAAGAGAAAAACAAACTGTCCCATTAAAAAGTGGGCAAAAGACATGAACAGACACTTCTCAAAAGAATATGGATGGGCAGTTCACAGACACATGAAAAAATGCTTGGCCTCACTAATCATCAGAGAAATGCAAATCAAAAACGTATTGAGATATCATCTAATCCCAGTAAAAAAAGGCCATATCATTAATAAAACAAACAACAACAGAGTATGGCGAGTATGAGGAGAAAAATGAACATATCTACAGTGCTTGTGGGAATGCAAACTAGTGCAATTTCTTTGGAAAACAGTGTGGTAATTTCTAAAAAAATTAGACATTGACCTTCCATATGAACCAGCAGTCACCCTACTGGGAATATAGCTGAAAGAACTCAAATCATTCTACGAAAGACACCTGCATATTCATGTTTATTGCAGCACTATTCACAGTAGCAAAAACATGGAACCAACCATGCTGCCAATTGAAGCTGGACTGGATAAAAAAATGTGGTACATATACACAGTGGAGTATTATGCAGCCATAAAGAAAGACAAATATATGGACTTTGCAGCAACCTGGATGGATTTAGAGTCTATCATACTCAGTGATCTATAACAGAAACAAAGAACAGAGTACCATATGTTCTCACTCATAAGTGGATATTGAACAATTATCATAGTATTATAAGAAAGGAATTGGCAGTTGAGGGAAACTGCCAGGGGAGGGCGGGGCCCACCATCAACAAGGGTACCTGCATAATGAACATTTGTATATGTAACCCTGAATTGTACCCCACATCTTTAAAATAAAAAAGAAAGAGAGAAAAGAGAAAAAATATATAGAAATCAATAAGCACAATACTTAATTATAATAGAATAAAGTCCATAAATCACATGATTATCTCAGCTAAGGCAAAATAAGCATTTGACAGTCAATACCCCTTCTTAATAAAAATACTCAAACTGGGAAAGAAAAGTATGTCAACACAGTAATCATAATATATGAAAAACTCATAGGTAGCATCACACTTAACAATGAAAACAGAAAGCTTTTGCTCTAAAAGGAAAGGATTATCACTCTCACCATTTTTAGTCAACATAATACTGGAAATCCTAGTCAAAGCAATTAGACAAGAGAAAAGATATAAAAGTCATCCAAATTTAAAAGAAAAAAGTACAATTCATTTTGTATGCAGATGATATCATATATGTAATAAATCCTGAGAGTCCACACATACACAAAATAAAACCTGTTAGAACTAAAACAAAAATTCATTGAAGTTATTTTTTCAATATTTTATTTTTGATGGGGTACAATTCAGGGTTAGGTGTACAAATGCCCATTATGTAGGTACCCTGGTTGATGAGGTGTTCTTCCCCTCCCTGGCAGTTTCTCACTTCTGCCATTACCATCCCCCTCCCCCAGCACTTTACCACTACTGCCAATCTTTTTCTTATAGTATTATGATAACTGTTCAAAGTCCACTTACGAGTGAGAATGTATGGTACTCAGTTTTCTGTTTCTGTGATAGATCATTGAGTATGATGGACTCTAAATCCATCCAAGTTGCTGCAAATTTTATATGTTTGTCCTTTTTTATGGCTGCATAATATCCCATTGTGTATATGTACCACATTTTTTTACCCAGCCCAGTTTCAAAGGGCAGCATGGTTGGTTCTATGTTTTTGCTATTGTGAATAGTGCGGCAATAAACATGCGGGTACAGGTATATTCTTCGTTGAATGATTTCAGTTCCCAATAGGAGGATATATTCCCAATAGGGAGTATATTCCCAATAGGGGGATTGCTGGGTCATATGGATGGTCAATTTCTAGTTCTTCCAGAAATCGCCACACTGTTTCCCACAGAGGCTGCCCTGGTTTGCATTCCCACCAGCACTGTAGAAACATTCCTTTTTCTCCACATCCTTTCCAGTATCTGTTGTTGTTTGTTTTATTAATGATGGCCGTTCTTACTGGGGTTAGGTGGTATCTCAGTATGGCTTTGATTTGGATTACTCTGATGATTAGTGAAGCTGAGCACTTTTAAATGTGTCTATTGGCTGTCTGTATGTCTTCTTTTGAGAAGTGTCTATTCATGTCTTTTGCCCAGTTTTTAATGGGGCTATTTGTTTTTTTTCCTTTCAGTATGTTTGAGTTTCTTGTAGATCATGGATGTTAGGCTTCTGTCAGATAAACAGTTGGCAAATATTTTTCCCCATTTTGTTGGCTGTCTCCCCATTCTCTTGGTGGTTTCTTTGGCTTTGCAGAAGCTTTTCAGTTTGATGAGATCTCAATTGTCTATCTTATCCCTTATGGCATGGGCACTTGGGGTTTTGATCAGGAACTGGTTGCCAGTTTCAATCTCCTGCATTTTCTAAGATTCCTGTAGTTAGAGGTTTAACATTTAGGACTTTGATATATTTAGAGTTGATTTTTGTGTATGGCGACACGTAGGGATCCTGTTTCAATCTTCCACATGTGGCCAGTCAGTGTAACCCAGCACCATTTACTGAATGGATTCACCTCACCCCGGTGATTGTTGGTGAAGGCTTTGTCAAAGATGAGTTGGTTGAGAAATTGAGATTTTGCTTCCAGAATCTCTATCCTGTTCCATTGGGTCATATACCTGTTCTTGTACCAATACCAGGCTGTTTTCATTTCCATAGGCTTATAGTAAAGTTTGAAGTCTGTAAATGTGATAACTCCTGCTTTGTTTCTTTTACTAAAGATTGTTTTGGTTATTTGTGGTCATTTATACTTCCATATTAATTTCTATAGTGTCATTTCCAGGTTTGAAAATAATGTTGGCAATTTTATGGATATTGTGTTGAATCTGTAGATTGCCTTTGGCAAGATGTACATTTTAACAATGTTGATTTTTCTATCTATTAGCATGAAATATTTTTCCATTTGTTTTTGTCCTATTGGATTTCTTTGAGCAGAGTTGTGTAGTTTTCATTGTAAAGGTCTTTTACTTCTCTGGTTAGGAGGATGCCAAGGTATTTCATTTTTTGCGTGTGGCTATTGTGAATGGGATGGTGCTTTTTATTTGGTTTTCCACTTGCTTGTTTCTGGTGTATAAGAATGCAACTGTCTTTTGCACATTAATTTTGTATCCCAAGGTTTGTCAAAGTCTTTTATCAGTGCAAGGAAGTTTTTGACAGATTCTGTTGAATTTTTGAGGTATAGGATCATATCATCAACAAAGAGTGATAACTTAATTCCTTCTTTTCCTATTTGGATACCCCTTATCCCTTCTCTTGTCTAATTATTACTCTAGCTAGAAATTCCAACACAATGTTGAACAAGAGGGGTGAGAGTGGGTAGCCTTGTCTTGTTCCAGTTTTCAGGGGAAATGCTTCCAGTTTCTGTCAATTTAGCAACATGCTAGCTGTGGGTTTATCATAGATGATGCTTACTATTTTAAGGTATGTTCCTTCTATATCTAGATGTTTGAAGGGTTTTATCAAGAAGGGATGCTGGATTTTTATCAAAAGTTTTTTCTGCATCTAATGATATAATCATGTGGTCTTGTTTTTACATATGTTGATGTATTTACATTCATGGTCTTATAGATGTTGAACCAGGCCTGCATTCCAGGGAAGAAGCCTACTTGGTCATGGTGGATGATTTTTGAGATGTGTTGTTGGACCTGGTTTACTAGGATCTTGTTGAGAATATTTGCCTCTATGTTTATTAGGGATATTGGTCTTTACTTCTTTTTTTTTTTTAATCTTTACCCGGTTTTGGTATCAGTGTGATGTTATAATCCTAAATTGATTTGTGGAGAATTTCCTCCTTCTCAATTACCTAAATACTTTCAATAGGATTGGTATCAGCTCCTCCTTTTATGTTTTGTAGAATTCTGCTGAAAGGTCATCCAGTCCAGAACTTCTTTTTTTGTAAGTAGTTTTCTTATGCTGGTGTCAGTTTCCTGGGTTATTATTGGTCTGTTTAGTGTTTCACTGTACTCTTGTCTCAACCTTGGGAAGTTATGTGATGTTAGAAAGTCCTCCACTTCATTTTGGTTATCAAGTTTGTTTTCATACAGGTGTGCTTAGTAATCTCTGATAAACTTCTGTATTTCTTTCAGGGTCAGTTGTGATTTGATCTTTTGTATTTCTGATTGTGTTTATTAGGATTTTTTCTCCCTTTTCCTTGATCATTCTGGCTAGGGGTCCATCAATCTTGTTTATCCTTTCAAAGAACCAACTTTTTGTTTTGTTGATATTTTGTATGTTATTTTTGTCTTCTATGTCCTGTATTTGGGCTTGTACATTGGTGATCTGGATTCTTCTACTAAAATTGGGTTTTGGTGGTCTTGTCTTTCCAGCTTCCTTAGGCGATTTGTTAGGCTCTCAACACATGATCTTTGTGCTGTCTTGATGTGTATTCACAGAGATATAAATTCCCCTCTTAGAACTGATTTCATGGCATTCCAGAGGTATTGATAAGATGTTTCTTCATTTTCATTTGTTTCCAGGAATCTTTTAATTTCTGCTTTGATTTCAGTGTTGATCCAGTAATTGTTCAGCATCATGCTGTTTAGTGTTCATGTCGTGGTGGGCTTTGGAGAAATTTTGTTGGTGTTGATATTTATTTTTATTTCACTGTGGTCTGAGAATGTGCCTGGCAATATTTCAACCTTATGGAATTTGTTTTTGCTTGATTTATCACCAAGGATGTGATCAATCTTTGAGTATGTTCCATGTGGTGGTGAGTAGAATGTATATTCTGTGGCTGTTGGGTGGAATATTCTGTAGGTATCTATTAAGTCCATTTGGTCAAGTATCAAGTTGAGGTTCCAGATCTCTTTATTAATTTTTTGCCTCAATGATCTATAAAGGGTTGTTAGTAGGGTATTTAAGCACCCAGTTATAATAGGGCTAGAGTCAATATCAATTTTTGGTTTACTTAGTAGTTGCTTTATAAATGCTGGTGCTCCTGTAATGGAAGCACATATGTTTAGGATGGATATTTCTTGTTGATGAATTGAACATTTTATCATTATGTAGTATCCTTTTATATCTTTAAAAATTTTAGATAGCTTAAATGCTGTCTTGTCTGATATTAAGATCATGGCTTCTCCCTTCTTTTGGGATCCTTTTGCCTGGAAATGATTCTCCATCCTCTAACTTTGAGTCTGTCTGTGTTCCTGGGTTGAGATGATTCTCCAGGATGCAGTAAATAATTGGATCATGGTTTTTTTATCCAGTTTGCCATTCTGTGTCTTTTCAGTGGTCATTTAGTCCATTCACATTCAGGCTGGTTTTTTTTTTTTTTAATTTTAAAATTGTGGCATACAATTCAGGATTATGCATACAAATATTCATTGTGTAGGTACCCCTGTTGATGTGGTGTGCCATCCCTTCCCCAGGCAGATTCCCACCACTGCCAATCCCACCTCACCAGCCCCCCAAACCTCCAGTTTCTCACTATGGTCAATCCTTTTCTTATATTATTACAATAGTTGTTCAAGATCCACTTATAAAAGTGAGAACATTTGATATTCAATTATTTGTTTCTGTGAAAGATCACTAGTATTATAGACTCTAAGTCCAACCAGATTGCTGTGAACTTCATGATTTTGTTCTTCTTTATGGCTGAGTAATATCCCATTGTGTATATGAAACCACATTTTTTTATCCAGTCCTCTTTTGATGGGCAGCAGTTGGTTCCATGTTCTTGCTATTGTGAACAATGCTGCAATACACACATGTACAGGTATCTCTTTTTTATAGAGTGATTTGAGTTATTTCGGGTACATTCCCAGTAGGGGAATTGCGGGGTCATATGGAAGGTCGATTTTGAGAAGTTTTAGGAATCGCCACACTGTTTTCCACAGAGGCTATCCTAGTTTACACTCCCACCAACAGTGTAGAAGTATTCCCTTTTGCCACATCCTTTCCAGCATCTGTTATTTTTTGTTATTGATGATGGCCATTCTGACTAGAGTTAGGTGGTATTTCAGTGTAGTTTTAATCTGTATTTCTTTGATGACTAGTGAGGCTGAACATTTTTTCATGTATCTGTTGGCTGCTTGTGTCTTCTTTTGATAACTGTCTATTCATATCTTTTGCCCACTTTGTAATGGGGCACTTTGTCTTTTTTTTTTCCAGCACATTTGAGTTCTTTGTAGATCCTTGATGTTAAGCCTTTGTCAGACATAGATTTGGCAAATATTTTTTCCCAGTCTGTGGGCTGTCTTCCTTCTCTCTTGATGGTTTCTTTTGCTTTGCAGAAGTTTGTCAGTTTAATGAGGTACCACTTGTCTATCTTATCTCTTCTGGCCTGGGCACTTCAGGTTTTGATCAGGAATTGGTTGCCAGTTCCAACTTCCATAAGAGTGTCTCCTGCATTTTCTAAGGTTCTTAGAGTTTGAGGTTTTACATTTAAGTCTGTGATTCATTTAGAGTTAATTTTTGTGTATGGGGATAGGTAGGGATCCTGTTTCAATCTTCTGCATGTGGTCAGCCAGTTTTCCCAGCACCATTTACTGAATAGGTTCTCCTCTCCCCAGTAGTGGGTGGTGGAGGTTTTGTTGAAGATGAGTAGGTTGAGAAATTGAGGTTTTGCTTCTGGAATCTCAATTCTATTCCATTGGCATATATGCCTGTTCTTGTATCAATACTAGGCTGTTTTGATTATTGTAGTTTTATAATAAAGTTTAAAGTCTGAGAGTGTGATACCTCCTGCTTTGTTTTGTTTTTGCTGATAATTGTTTTGGATATGCATGGTCATTTATGTTTCCATATGAATTTCTGTATTGTTGTTTCTAGGTCTGAAAAGAATGTTGCTGGTAATTTTATGGGTATTGCATTAAGTCTGTAGATTGCCTTAGGTAGAATGGACATCTTAACAATGTTGATTCTTCCAAACCATGAGCATGGAATATTTTTCCACTTGTTTGTCTTATCTTTGATTTCTTTGAGCAGTGTTTTGTAGTTTTCATTGTAATGGTCTTTCACATCTCTGTTTAGGAAGATGCCAAGATATTTCATTGTTTTGTGGTATTATGAATGGAATTGTGCTTTTTATTTTGGTTTCTGTTTGTTTATTATTGGCCTATAAAAATGCGATTGCCTTTTCACATTTATTTTACACCCTGAAACTTTGCCAAAGTCCTTTATCAGAGCAAGGAGGTTTTTGACAGATTCTCTTGAGTTTTTGAGGTATAGAATCATGTCATCTGCAAAGAGGGATAACTTAACTTCTTCTTTTCCTGTTTGGATACCCCTGATCACCTTCTCTTCTCTGATTGCTCTAGCTAGAACTTTTAAAACTATGTTGAACAGGAGGGGGTGAGAATGGGCATCTTTTTCTTGTTCCATTTTTCAGGGGAAATGGTTCCAGTTTCTGTCTGTTTAGCAGTATGATGGCTGTGGGTTTCTCGGAGATGCCTCTTACTATTTTGAGATATGTTCCATCTATACAGAGATGTTCGAGGGTTTGTATCAAGAAAGGGTGCTGGATTTTATAAAAAGATTTTTCTGCACCTAATGATATAATCATGTGGTTTTTGTTTTTACATCTGTTGGTGTATTTAATTACATTTATGGTCTTACGAATGTTGAACCAGACTTGCATCCCAGGGATGAAACCTACTTGGTAATGGTGGATGATTTTTGAGATGTTTTGTTGAATCCGATTTGCTAGGATCTTGTTCAGAATTTTAGCATCTATGTTCATCCAGGATATTGGCCTGTAGTTCTCTTTGTTGAATCTTTACCTGGCTTGGGTATCAATGTGATGTTTGCTTCAAAAAATGTTTTGGGTGAGAGTTCCATATTTCTCAAACACCTGGAATACTTTCAATAGGATTGGTATCAGTTCCTCCTTGTATGTTTTGTAGAATTCTGCTGGAAAGTCATAGCTTTCTTATGACATAGTCAACTTTCTGGGCTGTTACTGCTCTATTTAGGGTCTCAATTTCTTCTTGTTTAAACCTGGAGAGGTGGTGTATTGTCAGAAAGTCCTCTATTTCCTTTAGGTTTTCAAGTTTCCATACAAGTGTACATAGAAATCTCTGATAATCTTTTGTATTTTTTCGGGTCAGTTGTGACTTCATCTTTTGTGTTTCTGATTGAGTTTATTTGAGTTTTTTTCTCTCTTTTTCTCAGTTAGTCTAGCTAGGGAACCATCAATCTTGTTTATCCTTTCAAAGAGGTAGCTTTTTGTTTCATTGATTTTTTTTGTATTAATTTTTTGTCTTCCATGTCCTGGATTTGGGCTTTTATTTTGGTGATCTGGATTCTTCTGCTGAAGTTAGGGTTTTGTTGGCTTGCTTTTCCAGCTTCCTTAGGTATCTTTTTAGGCTGTTAACATGTGATCTTTCCATTTTCTTCATGTGTGTTTGTAGAGATATGAATTTCCCTGTTACTACTGCTTTCTTGGCATCCCAGAGGGTTTGGTAAGATGTTTTTCATTTTCATTTGTTTCTGGGTATCTTTTAATCTTCTATGTTGACTCAGGAATTGCTTACCATTATGTTTTTAGTGTCCATGATTTGTGGGTTTTGGAGGAACTTTGTTGGTGTTGATATTTATTTTTATTCCACTGTGGCTAAGAAGCTGCATGGCAAAGTTTCAATCTAATGAAATTTGTTTATGCTTGATTTATGACCAAGGATGTGGTCTATCGTAGAGTACCTTCCATGTGGTGATGAGTAGAATGTATATTCTGTGGTCATTGAGATGGGTGTCAGTAGGTATCAATTAAATCCATTTGGTCAAGAGTCACATTGAGGTTCTGAGTCTCCTTGCTGATTTTTTGTCTTTATGATCTGTCTTTGGTTGGGAGTGGGGTTTTAAAGTCCCCAGCTATGACAATGTTAGAGTCAATATCTTTTTTTAGTTTGCCTAGAAGCTGTTTTATGAAAGTTGGTGCTCCTATGTTGGGTGCATATATATTTAGGATGGATATTTCTTGTTGATTGGTTGAATCATTTATCATTATATAGTGGCCTTCTGTATCTTTTTAAATTTTTGATAGCTTAAAGGGTATTTTGTCTGATATTAAGATCACAACTCCTGCTTTCTTTGAGTTCTGTTTACCTGAAATTTTGTTTCCCATCCTCTTACTTTGAGTCTGCGAGTGTCCTTTCTGATAAGATGAGTCTCTTGGAGACAATATTGTTGTTGCCTCATGATATTTTATCCATTTTGCCATTCTATGTCTTTTCAGTGGTGCATTTAGTCCATTCACATTCAGGTTAATTATTGGAATGTGAGTTCTTGTAGAGTTGTTGCTGTTTGCTCTCTTTCTTTTGATTTTTGAGTTGATTCATATGTATTTTCAATCATCTTCCTGTACTCCTGTGATGAATATTGTAGTTCTTTTTTCCTTTTTCTGTGTTTAGTACTTTCTTAAGTGTTTCCTGTAGAGCTTGTCTAGAGGTGGTGTAAGTTCTTAGGGATCAGATTTCTGGGAAAGATTTTAATTATCCCTCTCTCATGAAGCTTAGCTGGGTAGGTTATTCTTGGTTGAAATTATTTATCTTTGAGAACTTTGATGATTGGGCTCCAAGCTCTCCTAGCCTGAAGTGTTTCTGTAGATAAATCTGCTGCTATTCTAATTGGCCTTCCCCGGTAGGTATTCTGACCTGTTTCTCTTGCTGCCTTTAGAATTTTTTCTTTTATGCCTACTTTGTTTAGGTGAATTACTATATGTCTAGAATTTGGTCTTCTCATTTGTTGTCTTGCAGGGGCTCTCTGAATCTTTTGTGTTTGATGGGCCACATCACTGATGAGATGAGGGAAGTTTTCTTGAATCATTTCATGTAATGTTTGTTCCATTACATGGTCTCTGTCTCTCTTTTTGCCTCAGGAAGTTCAATTACTCTTAGATTCGGCCTCTTGAAATAATTGCTCATCTCTTGAAGGTTTTGTTCTGACTTTTTAAGCTTCTTTTCTATGTTTTTGACAGTTTAGGTTAGTTTTATATTTTGGTCTTCAAGCTCTGAGAGTCTTTCTTCTCCATGGTTGATTCTGCTTTTCATGCTTATCAGTTTATTTATTTCATTCACAGTATTCTTTACTGCTGTTATCTCAGTCATCAACTCCTTCATATTTTCCTTTTGTCTCTCTTCAATTCTATTTTTCTCTCTATTAATGTTTTGATATCTGGGTTTGTAGTTTGTGACCAGTCAATCTGCGGGTTGTTCACTGTTTGCATTCTGTAGTCTGTTTTCTCAGTGTTTGGCCTCACAGGGATCTATGTGAGGCTCATATTCTTATTTTGGTTTTTCTTTGTGTAGATCCCCCCCCCCCCACGTTTTTTTCCTCTTCTTAATTCTGTTTTTTGGAATGGTGGAGTTGCTTTTACTTCTGTTTGCTCAGTCTTCTATTCTTCATTATGTGGATCCTCTGGCTTTGTTCAATTCTGAAGCTGGACTGTGTGTTGGGGGTTGTACTTTTGCAGTTTTGAGATTTAATTAAGGGGGAAACTGTGATTCAAAATCTATCTGCAGATCCCAGTATCCACCAACAGGTATATGGGCACCCAGGAACCCACAGCCCACTGCCTTACAATCTTTCCATGCAGTGGGGGTATAGGTTTGCTCCCTGGAAGCAAAATGAGGTAATGAAAAAGAAAAGAATGGAAAAAGGAGGGAGGTGGGGCAAGAGAGAAAAGAGTAGGAGGGAAAACAGACAGATGTACCAACTAAAAAATGAAAAGAGATACAAAGACAGAAAAGAGTAAAAAAAAAAAACCTAAAACACACAGATAATCATACAAACACACAATCCAACAAGACCTCTCTATTGCTGTATCTTCCCATCCACAAACAGGAAGTCTAAAGAAAAGAAAAAAAAATCAGTAAAGTAACAGAACCAAAGCAAGTGCAAAAACATTATCAAAAACAGAAAGAGAAAAAAACTAAAACAAAAACAAACAAAACCAAGCAGACAAAAAATTAAAATTAAAAAAAAAAAAACAAGGAACAAAACTTGCTCTGAGGTCATTCTGTAAGTCCAACATCCTTTCAGCTCTGGTCTCTAGCTCTCAGCACAGGATGATAGGGTCACTCTCGGAACAAGCTGATGTGCTCACAACTTGGGTTAGATGCCCCAGGCCTACTGTGGGAGGAGCGTGGATCAGATCTGGACTCACTCAGCTTACAACTTGTCAAATGTGCCACTCAGATCTGACCCATGTCTGATCTAGCATGGGGGAGGGGCTTCTGTCTCTCCCAGTTTGATGAGATTACCTTAGATCCCAAGTTGGAGGCTAGGCGGGGCTGGGCAGAGGTGAGTGGGGCAATGCAGATCTCTGCCTGGTCCTGGGATAGAGAAAATGGTTGCGGTCAGCATCTCCTCACAGGGGAGGGGGCTACTCTCCCTCTCTCCCAGGTCTCTGGTGATCAGATCTGGGGCTCCAGCTGATACAATATAGCAGGTGATGGTGTGGGCCAGGTGATAAGAATCAGCTGACTTTGGCAGGTTTTTCTCAGGAACATCCCATGAATGATCTTGCATGCCCACACTCCAAACTCAGGGCAGTGGGGGTTTGCAGTCACCCTCAGAGCTGTCCTCAGGTGCATGAACCTGAGTCTCCCCTCAGACAGACTCACTCTCCCACCAGCGCATACCTACTCATATAGAGAGTCTTTATGGACACTTGCTTTTGCAGAGACTCTCACAGTCCCACCTGCCTGGTCACCATCTTAAGTTCTGCCTCCCAGGCTGATTATTGAATTATGGTTGTTTATCCCCATCATGATGTTCTTATAAAGTTTTTTTTGTTGTTTCTTTGGTTTTTTTTAGCTTTGAGGTTGATATATGTGTGTTTTTAAGTTTGCTGTTGGATGTATTCTCTGTTGATTCTGTGTTCTGCTGTTCTTTTGAGAAGTGTGTGGTCTTTTTTTTTCTTTCTTCTGTGCTTAATACCTTTTTAAGTGTCTCCTATAGAGCTGCCGGTCTGGAAGCTGAATAATCTCTTAGGGAATGGATGTCTGGGAAGGATTTTAATTTTCCATTGCTGACAAAGCTGAGCTTTGCTGTGTAGGAAATTCTTGGTTGAAATTATTTATCTTTGAGGACTTTGAATATTGGACTTCAGTCCCTTCTTGCTTACAGTGTTTCTGCCAATAGGTCTGCTGCTATTCTGATCAGTTTTCCCCAGTAGGTAGTTTGACCTCTCTTGCTGCCTTTTTTATTTTTTCTTTTGTATCTACTTTGTGCAGGTGAATTACTTTGTGTCTATGGGTTGGTCTTCTCATTTGATGTCTTGTGGGGGTTCTCTGTATCTATTGTATTTGGCTGGTCACATCTTTGGTGAGATGGGGAAAGTTTTCTTGGATAACCTCCTGAATACATGCTCCAAGGTGTTCTCCATCTTCTTCCAGGATGCCAGTCAGGAGTAGGTTCAGACTCTTGATATAATCGCACATCTCTTGTAGGCTTTGTTCTTTCTTTCTGTGTTTTCTTTCTGTGTTTTTTACAGATCATGCTTATTCCTCTTCTGAACTCTTTCATCTGCTAGCTTAATTCTGCTTTCCATGCTTGTCATCTTGCTGTTTATTTCCTGGATAAAAATTTTTATGGCCAAAATCTCTGCTACAAGTTCTTTCAGTGGTGCATCTTGTCTTTCTTGACTCGTATTCACTCTTTCCATCCATTCCCTAATCCCTGTCTTATTCTGGGGCCAGTCCTTGGTGACTTCCATTGTTTGCTCTGAGGTCTGATTTTTCAGGCATTCTTTGTTACACTGCAAATTACCTGTGGTCTTAATTGTTTTTCTCATTTGTGACAGATCTCTTTCTTTTTCTTTAGTTCTGTTATTCAGTGGCAGCAGGAGAGGCTTTCACTTTTGGTGTTCTTCCCTGATTCTGGCTGTGGATTTGTTCTATTTTGAAATAGAACTGTGGGTTGGAAGTTTTGCTATCTCTTTTAGTTTTGAGAGTCAAATAAGGTGGAGGTTAGAGAGCTAAGATTCAGAAACTACTTGCAAATCATAATGTTCACTGATTGTGGTATGTGTTCCCTGAGACCTACTCTCCACCACCACTATATATGACAATGCAATGGGTACATATGTGTAACGCCTAAGTTCAAGATACAGGAACAGTAATGAGGAGAACTGAGAAGAGTAAATGAAATAAGATAGAAAAACATTAAAAACTAAATAAATGAAAAACAACGCAGAACAATGAAAGCATAAACAAAAGCAAAAAACAAAACAAAACAAAACAATTGAACACAAACACACACACCAAAACAAACTGGAATAAAAACAGAGCAAAACAAACCAAAAACAGTAAAAAACCAGGAAAACCAAACACACACACATGCTCAGCACAAACTGAATGGAGAAGAAAAGGAGAAAGAAAGGGAAAAAATCATTCAGATTGAACCCTCACACATACATTCACACACACATTAAACTAAAAGAGAACAAAAGAGCAAAACAAACAACAACAAAAAAAAACCCAAAAGATGAACATTCAATCATTCACATACACACATAAATATAAAACAAAAAAAAAGAAGAAAGAAAAAAGGGAGGGATGCAGATCAAAACCTCACATACACATTCATGTACAAAGGAAAAACATTAAAACATTAGAAAAACTAATAGACAAAAAATTAAAATAAAAATTTTTAAAAACCTCTCTCTTGTGGCAGTTTCTATAATTGTACCTCTCTGCTTTTCTGCTATCTCCTGAAGAGGTTTGACCTCATTCACTTTCTCTCCAGTGTCTGGACCATGAAAGGAGGGGGAAGTGGGGGTGCTAGTGGGGGTGGATGGGGCTGCAATCTACCTCTCCCACTCTCATATGGTGAGGGGGAATCCCCTCTGGTGGGGAGATACAGGATTATTTCTTCCCCAGGTACTGGTGGGTGGTGCTCCAGCCAGGCCTGTCTTGGAGTGGAGTCCTCCTATTGTGGCTGATGTCCAGGCTCCACCCATGTTTGTCCTTCTCAGTCATGCCCCAACTGGGTGGGTGTGATTTTCAGAGTGCTGGGGAGGAGGGTGTTTGGTCAGCCCTGAAATCATCACTGATCTCGTTGAACATCTCCCTTGTCCTTTTCTGGTCACACCCTTTGTCCCTTGACTGAATCAGGGTAGGGAGTAGGGCACCAGAGACTCAGCACTCATCTAGTCCCTCTGGAGCTTGTGCTCTCAGGATATTCCTTCTGGGTCACAATCAACCCGAATAGGTGATCCACTGGTCACAGGGATTGGGTCTGTTGCTCCAGAGTAAGCAAGCCAGAGTACTTTCCTGACTCATTTTCAAGATGGTGGCAGGGTGCCTCTTTCATCTTCTTCAGTGGGGCTCTGCCTCTGTGCTCCCTCCACAGCCCTTGCTGCCAGTGTTTGGCCAGCTGCTGTAATGGTGAGGCAGAGCCTGGAACCAGCAGTCTCTCCTGCTTCAGTGATAAAGCAGAGCCTGGAGTCAGGAAGACTTTTGTCAGTTGAAAAAACATGGCGCTCAGCTTCTGCAACCTGGGGAGGGTTTGGGACCAAGCAGAGCAGCTACAGTACCACCTGTTTCATCAGGAGAGCCCTGGTCAATTGCTCCCAAGCCCTCATTAGTCAGTCTCTCCCTGCATCTTCTTCCTAGGAAGGGTTTTGCTGATATTAAAAAATGGCACTCGGCTTCTGTGTCTCGGGAATCACTAATGTCCAAGCTAAGCAGCTGTGCCACCAACTGCTTCACCAAGAGAGGCTTGGCTACTAGTTCCCAAGCCCTCATTCAGTCAGCCACTCACATGCCTACTTACTCACCAACAGGTACACAAAATTTTCCATACACTCACTCACTCTCACTGGGACTCACAAGGTCTGATTGGCTCGGCCACCATCTTCCTCTCCCCCCCATTAAAGTTTTAAGATAAAAAAATCAATACTCAAGTATCAGTTGGCTTTTTGTGAGGGGTTATATGTGATATTTTAATACATTCACATAATTAGTAATGATCAAATCAGTGTAACTGGGATAGCCATCATTTAAATATTTGTCTTTCCTTTATGCTAAAAAGATTTGAATTATTATCTTGAAGCTATTTTGAAATATACAAAGGATTATTGTAAAGTATAGTCATTCTACTAATCTATCAAACACTAGGTGAATTTCTTCTATCAAATTGCATATTCATACCTATTAATCAAACTCTATTTATCCCACCTTCCCTAGTACCCTTCTTGGCTTCTGGTAACCTCCAAGGTCTGTTTTTGTGAGATATTCTTTATTAACTTCCACATATATTGGAGGTTACTATGTTAAGTGAAACAAGCCAAGGACAGAAAGACATATGATATGATATTATATATATATATGTTGCATTTTCTTTTTTAATTATTCATCTATTGATGGGCTATGAGATTGATTCTATATTTTGACTATTGTGAATAGAGCTTCAATAAATATGGAAGTGAATGTATCTTTTCAGTATATTTACTTCCTTTCCGTTTGATATATGCTCAGTAATAGAACTGTTGGAACATATGCAGGTTTTATTTTTAGTGTTTTGAGAAATCTCCATGTTGTTTTTCATAATGACTATACTAATTTACATTCTCATCAACAGTGTTTAGGAGTTCCCTATCTCCACATTTTCACTAGCATTTGGGATGGGTTTCTTTGGGAAATAGCCATTCTAACTGGGGAGAGGTGATATCACATCTCAGTGTAGCTTTTACATTTTCCTGATCACTAGTGGTAAGCATTTTTAATATAGTTTTTGACGTTAGTATATCCCCTTTTAAGAAACATCTACTCAGATCTTTTGACCATTCTTTAGATCATTATTATTTTCATTATTTATTTGCTGTTGGGTTCTGTCCCTTGTATATTCTATGTATTGTCCTCTCTTGAATGGTTTGCAAATATTTCCCCCTAATCTTCAGGTTATCTACTTATTCTGCTGATTGTTTCCTTTGCTGTGAAGCTTTTTAGTTTGATACAATCTCATTTGTCCATTTTTTATTTTGTTGTCTGTGCTTTTGAGTTCTCCATAAATTTTTTTTTACAGACAAATGCTATGAAGTATTTTCCTTATGCTTTATTTTAGTAGTTTCTGGCCTTACATAAGACTTTAATCCATTTTTGAGTGGCTTTTTTTTTTTTAATATAGTAAGTGATTTGGGGTCTAGTTTATTTCTTCTGCACATGGATATCCAATTTTCCAATGACTGTTTACTGAAAAGACTATTCTTCCCCCAATGTGTATTCTTGACAACTTTGTATAAAATCAGTTGGCTATAAATAAGTGGATTTATATAAGAATTCTCTATTTGTTCCATTGGTCTATATATTTGCTTATATGTTTGTCCCATGCTGATTTGGTTACTATAGTTATGTAGTAAGTATATTTGAAATCAGGTAATATAATGCCTCCAGCTTTGTTTTTCTTCCTCAGGATTTCTTTGGCTGTTCGGGATCTTTTGTTGTTCCATATATACTTTAGGATTGTTTTTCTATTTCTTTGAAGAATTTCATTGTTATTTTGATAGGAATTGCATTGAATTTGTAAATTGTTTGGGGTTGTATTTTCATTTTAACAATATTATTTTTTTCAATCTATGAGCATGAAATATCTTTTTCTATTTTTCTATTCTGTTTATTTTCAAACAGCCTGCCATCAAGCTCACTGATTCTTTCCTTTGCTGGATACATTCTGCTGTTCAGAATCTCTAATAAATTTTTCAGTTCACCAAATGTTTTTCTCAGTTCCAAGACTTCTGTTGAATTTTTAAAATTATTATTTCAATCTTGTTAAATTTATCAGGTAGACTTTTTGAATTGCCTTTCTGTGTTAGCTTTTAGCTCATTGAGTTTCCTTAAAACTGTTATTAATATTTTAGATTCTTGGTCAGAGAGTTTACACATCACAGTCTTGTTAGGGTCAGTCACTGATTACTTTCTTTGTTTATTTGGGGAGGTCATGTTTGCTGTTGTTTCTCATGGATGTATGTCTATGTCTTTGCAATGAAAGACTAATGACGTATTCCAGTTTTCCCTGTCTTTTTTTATTGGAAATGTTTGCTTATAATTTTTTTTATTTGCTTACTGATTTGGGTTTCTTTTTTTCACTCAGTTATTGCCTTTTTTTCTTTTGGCACTATATTTTAAGACCAGTTTGCCTCAGTTCTAGCAAACAATCAGAGTACTGTCTATCCCAAATGGGAAAAGATCCAAAGGGCTTATCCTAGTAAAGTGGGAAGACTGGCTGGAGGGTTATGACCTATGGACTTGTGAAATAAACTTCCTATAATACGATACAGCTAAACAGTCTGATTTGGTGACTACTTTGGCCAAGTTATAGAGCAGAGTTTTCAGGACTGGAGATGTTAGTTTTGCCTTCCATTTTTGTCTTTGGTTGTCCTCAGAAATATTTCTCCCCTCAGGTAATTCTGATGCAACCTGTGGATTATGGCAGAGACAAGCCTCCTATCTGGGAACCCAAGATAATGGGGACACTGGGCTGATTGTTGACCTTGGTTTCACATTTTCTAGTATACAAACTGTGAGTTGTAAAAAAAAATTTTTGCATGTTTGGTGCTAGTGGATTAAGGGCAGAGACACTGTGGATATGGAAGTCATGAGTTCTTATTGTATGCTTGGAAATTTTTCACTCTCTATGGTCCTAGGAATTGTCTCATCACCATATTTTAGCTCTGGGATATTGCTGGTGATAATCTTGATGCTGTTTGTTTTTGGTTTTCTGTGAGACAGAAGAGTAAAGCCAACTTGCTTGTATGTCATCATTTTCTCTCAGTTGGATTTCTGCACACTTGTAATAAAAAACATTTTTTAAAAATTTAAAAATCATCATGTACATAGCAGCAGTAATAATAAAACACTTTGGACTAGACTGAAAAAGCTAAACAATTGTACACTGGAAATTACAAAGCGCTGATGAAGGAAATTAGAGAAAGACACAAATAAATAAAAAGAGAGCCTGTGCTCATAGATTAAAAGAATTAATATCATTAAAATGTCCATACTACCTGAAGTATTTTATACATTAAATCCAATTCTTATTAAAAATCTCATCAAATGATGGTTGCCAGTGTTTGGGGAAGGGAAGATGGTGTGTTTTACTCAAGGGATATAAATTTGTATCATACAAAGATGAAAAAGTTTTAGATATATACTGTATAACATTGTGCCTATAGCTAATACTATGGTATTATCAATGGAAAACTTGTTGTGATTTTATTTGTTTGTTTGTTTGTTTGTTTGAGTTCAGGCTGGAGTGCAATGGCACAATCACAGCTCACTGCAGCCTGGACCTCCTGGGCTCAGGCAATTTTTCTGGCTCAGTCTCCAGAGTAGATGGGGCAATAGGCATGCACCCCAGTTATTTTTTGTTTTTTGTAGAGATGAGGTCTCACTATGTTGTCCAGACTGGTTTCACACTCCTATCTTAGAGTGATCCTCCTGCCTCAGCCTCCTAAAGTGCTGGGATTACAGGAGTGAACCATCACTCCCTACAAGAAGATATATTTACAGTGTCTCTTTTAGCACAATAAAAAAATTAAGTTGGTTAGTGTAGAAGACACTTCGCCTTCCAGATTTTCCTGCAAATTTGGACTTGCTTCCCTGTCACACGTGTAGTCCTGTCAGCTAACTAACTCTTTTCATCAGCTCTTGCAAAGTCTGTCACAGCTGCAGAGTGCCTCCTGGCCTGAGAATAAATCCTACCAGGTAATCCACATCCCCTGACTGAATAATGTGGGATTTAGAGGTCAACATTTTATCCTGATTCCATAGATTGTGAAAGGCAATTCAAGGATATTCTCTGAGTTGGTCAAGACCTCATGGAACCTGTGAAGTTATTCATATTTCTTCTTTTGCCCAAATATGATGCTTCCCATTTTCTAAACCTAAATTAATCTCTGCTTCCTGTGAAAACAATCTCTAGCAATTCTGGACTGAATGCTACACTTTTGGGGTCTCTATTGATACTTACAAAACAGTCTTTTCTGGTAGTTGAAATGTTTCCTTAATGAGGATATCAAACTCTCTCCACTGGTCTATTCCTTCCATCCATCCATTCATCTATTCATCCATCCATCATCTATTCATTAATTTCTCATATCATGTATGCAGTTGAAACTTCCAAGTATTTTTTATGTGCTGTATGTTGGTCTTTGTCGTTTAGAAACTCCTGATCAGATGGAAAAGGTAACATATTTATGTGCAATGGCTATTAAAAAAGTAAGGGCAGAAATATAGCAGTAACTAAACTCTACCAGACAGATGCAGTGTAGAGGCACAGAATTACAATGGTGGTTGTGTGAGTGAAAAATAAAAGATGAATAGAAAAAAAAGGAGTTTTGGGGAAAAAATAACAAGACATGGTGACTGATGGCTACGTGAAACATCTCGGATCCTTCGAAAGAAAAAACTAAAAAGTATTATTTATGCACATAAATTGGGTCCACTCATTCATAGATCAACCACTGTAACTTGTTCTAAATATCTTAGAAGTTACAACAACAACAACAACAAAACAGTATGCCTTGTTAATAAAAGTTATGCTCTAGTTCTAACTAGTACCTGGTTTCAAAATTCTAATTATTTCTTGTTGATTTGTTTGTTCTGATTATTTCTCACGTTTTATTTTTTAATAAGATAACTTCCATTCTATTGATCTCCCACATATAACACTTGTAATTGTTAGTGGAACTCCAAATTCTACCAATTTATTGAAACAGTCATGCAAATTGATTGTTTTGTATTTTCCTTGATGTCTCTTTTACCTCCCACCTTCACTCTATAATTTTTTTGATAACTGTTAAATTCAAGGTTTATTATATTTTAAGAATGTATTTTCCAATTTCCAGGTCCAGTAGCTAATCTTAGCTTCATGATCTTAATAACATTTCCCCTGTAACCATGAGAGTCAGTCTCCAACTGGATTTTTTAGTCATCAATGTTTGTAAATATTCAAATCTGACCTTTTCCAGTGCCTTGCTAGACATAATGCTTTCCTGTTACTACTGAAAAAGTCTACAAAAAGAAGCATCAGTAGAAGGTTTATTCCTTTTTCCTCTGCAGAAATGCAAATGGTAGCTCAGAATTCCACTTTCGGGCTTGACATGACACATGTCTTCCATGCTCTCTGGATGATCTTCATGTCAGTCTTGCACAAACTAATGGAATCCTGGTCTGCTCTACTCTGGCCTATATTCAAGTTGAAGAGCAGTGGTTTTACACTATTTGAGTACTGAAAGCACTTTAACCTCAAACTCTTTACTGGACCCTCTGCATAAGAGTACTTACATTTTTCTCTTGGATGTTGTTGGTCAAGAAAACATATGACCAAAAATTACTCTAAATTCAGCAACACTTAAAAATTTTATTATATTTGCTATTAGGATATGCACTGACATCCATAAGATCATGTACATAGGAAAGTTATTTGTCAGATTTTGTTGTGCATAAGGACATAAAGAGCTTCAACTTCTTCTTATGTGCTTCAACTTCTTCTTATGTGTTTGTTGCCCCCCAGGTATCCCCAAGAGATTAGGAACCATTTTCAAAGATGAAGGAGACCTGTTAACAACCTTACCATTTTAAGACTATTAATGAGGTGTTTTGTATAAGTTTCATAGAGCTTTTATTGAAAATGAACAAAACAATGAAATATAAATACAACTTGCCTATTTTCCTATAATTGGTCTTACATTCAGCAGGAATATTCTTAAAAATATTATTTTATTTTTAAATATTAATAAGATAAGGAAGCTTTGTGCTATACTTGGTACATTGTTATTCCTGATTTATTTTTTAACTTTCCTTTTGAGACACTCTTACGTGGTCAAGGGTCCCTGGGTAATCTCACCCACTGAAATCATATTCCTTCTGAAAGTGATGCCAGACCATCACCTAGCTTCCCAGGCTTCTGTGGTCATGTCACTATAGCCTAGTTGATCTATCTTGCTTAAGTGTTAATATTTAACTTTCAAGTGATAAATTTATAATCAACAGTATCCTTTTTTATCATTGTTCTAATTACTGAGAACACATATTTTATGGTGTGGTTTCAAGCATTTGGCCAGATGGTGGGGAAAAGACATTTTTATACGATATTTTATCAGAAAGAGTTCTATCATGACACAAAGTTGATCACTTTTTTTTTTTTTGAGTTGGAGTCTCACTCTGTCACCCAGACTGGAGTGCATTGGCTGCTCCCAGCCACCGCAGCCTCGACCTGCTGGGCTCCGGCAATCCTTCCGCCTCAGTCTTCCAAGTAGCCAGAATTACAGGTGTACACTACCACGCCCAGCTGATTTTTTGATTTATTGTAGAGATGAGGTCTCGCTGCCCAGGCGGGTCTCGAACCCGCGGGCTCAGGCAATCCACTCACCTCAGCCTCCCAAAGGCACGGGATTACAGGCTGAGCCACCGAGCCCGGTGATAACCTTTTTAAATAGCTTATAAAGTCAACAATGTTAGTCTGTGTTACTATATGTTTATAAATTTTTCTCCATTAGAATAGTTTGATTCCAGATATCAAAGCATAACTATTATTTTTGTTACCCTCATTTAAAAAATCCTGAAACCTTCCAAGAGATAAAATAAAAGTAACCCACAAATATTAACTAGTGTATTGTTTAGATAGATTATAGCTGTCTTAAAGTGCATTAAGAAATTTGAAAGAATAGTTTAAGAAAAATGTGCTTACTGTGCTCACATGACTTCATATCATCATGGTGTAAGTTTTAGCTTTTGATTACCAGCAAGTTGCAGATGTTGATTCACATAATATATTTAATGCATTTGTCTCTGCCCAAATTTTGGGGGATTAACTATTAAATATGTTAGAATGCAAACAGAAGAAAAGCTATTGTTTCATATAGTTTACAAATAATTTTTAGATTCAGCCTTCTTAGGTATTTTAAGGCTGATCACATTACCAGCCCTATCTACCATATATAGCATTTCTACTCTCTAAGCATTAAGAGAGTGTAATCTAATACTATGTTAATGTAGTCATCTATATCTTTCTGAATACTTACAGTATAAATTTTGCCTGTGTATATTTTTATAATCAGTCATTTACATATATATTTGTAAAGACAAAAAAGTTTACAAATTTAGAGTACTCATACATGCATATGTTTATATATATAAATATACATATATGTGTATATACACACATCTGGGATTTTGCCCAAATATATTTAGGGGTTTGTAATTTCCATTTTTTGTCACATTTCATTTCTGGAAACTAAATTGTGAATGGTGTAAACAACAGATTATAGTATTTTCCTCTAAGGACATTCTATTAAAAATTATAATTTATATGTATATAAATTATATATGTGTATCAAAGGCAATGGCTTAAAATACTGAAAGTAGGTCGCAGAAGAGAGTTCCAGACTTATCCAATGTTTTATAGAAATTGTATTGTGTTTACTTTACCAAATTATTGGATATCCAGCAATTATTGGATTCATATAAAAATAACATAAATTTGAAGTACTACTAAATGGATACACATTTGTATGCTTGATACTTATAGATATCTTATGTGATTTAAAGAATTATCTGCTTTTAGTCTGTTATGACACAAATCAATGGATGACCTTCATATGTGTGACATACTAGAATGAATTTAAGAAACTTTGGATCCTATCAAAAATCTATTTGAGAGTACTAAATTAGTTAATTAATGTATATTTGTAAGAATGGTTAAATTTATAAATAACAGTGGCTTTGTGGCCTGCAGATTGCACATATTCTGAGGTATTGCAATGCCTGAAAGAGTCAGCAGTAACTTCACTCCCTTTACTCCTCTCTAAAAAAAACAAAGAAGAAAAAGGCCATTGCTTTGCTAAGCTCTGGTCTGGCCATGTGGCTCTTTGGGCTATGGCCGCTATGGTTCCTAGCTTTGGTCCCCTCCCCTACCTTGAGGAGGTGACTTTCCTCTCTCTCACTCTCTCTAATTTACTTTCTCAATAAACTATATCTTCCAATCTAAAAAAAAGAAGTATATTGGGAGACATGTAAGTGAAAGTCACATTATCAGGAATATTTTGAGCCTGCTTTGATTTTAAAAATAAATGAATAAGTCAAAACTGTAACTTTATTCTTGATTAACAAAGTGACTTGTAATAGAGACATTCCTATGTCTTGCAACACCATGGGTAAACTTTATTATTATAAATATACATTATAGTACCAGAATTAAAATTCATTTATTCTATCAATTATTGTAACTAACATTAATATCCTACATATTGTAAACATTACATATTCAAATAAACATTCTTTTGTAAGTAAATAGATTTACATGAAAATGTTTTTGCTGACAGTTATTAAATTGAGAAATATTTTACGTTTTCAGATGTGAATAGTATAAGTTTCTTTACAAAGCTTCCTGAAGGAAGTTTTTTCTAATAACTTTCCCCGTAGTGAGCACAGTCATTATTCAAAATTCTTCTGTTGATTTAAGCTTTAACTTAAATAGTAGATGGAGGCTAATAAGCATTTGTTTTGGATGGCGATGGTGGTAGTAGTGGGTTTCATAATGAAAAACATTTTCAGGCCGCACATAGCAAACACTCTTGGTGCTGTCCTGCCTGTCGTGCCCTTCACACTGTATCTTTTCTTTATTACATCTATCTTTCTTAATTTATTAAAGAAAAAAAGAAAAGCAGTTTCAGAGTGGTAACCCAACATCTTTTCTTTCCCTTCTTCTATTTCTGAGTTTATTTAGTTCAATAAAAAGCCTTGTGGCACATCAGTTCAAAGCAATGTTAGCCATGAACTCTTTGTTAACCACCCATAGACACTACCAGTTTTGCTGACCTAATTTTTGATTTAGTTGCCTCGAGCTGAAAAGTTTACATACACTATTGTATTAAGACTAGAGAGACCTGCTTCTAGAAATCATAAGCTAGAACTCTGCTGCCTCCTCTTGCTCTACCTTATTTTTATGTATTGGACATCCAACTGGACATCTTTGGAAACTGAAAAGACAAGACTTGTCTTTCCACAATACATATTAAAACAGAACCTTAGTTAAGAGCAGAAAGATACAAATAATATTACAATCTTACAGTATACAGTATATTGTCCACAGGTCATCTCGGCACTTCAGATGCTATTGGAAAGCAATAAAATAATGTAATTAAAAATATTTTCATAGATATTTAATGTGATGCTTCAAAATTTCAACCCTAAGATAATTTGGAAAGACAAGGATAAGAGTAGTTTATCTAATGATAGGAAAAGACTTAGAGATGAGAGATTAGAGTGTTGTTATTCCCCAGTGACTGGGGAGATGAATGGTGAGACTCTACACACCTTCTGTAATGTGTTATATGCACCCTTATGGCATTCAACTACAAAATTTTGAAGCTTAAAACTATTACTTGCATTTTGTTGGTTATTCTCCATTATGAATTTAAAAATTCTTCAGTGATTTACATTTATGTTTTTGGTTTACAAAAGGTATTTATTCATTTGCTTTCCCATGTTATAGTACATTAGTGACTTCTTTCCTACAATTCAGAGTTACATCATTATTCTGAGTCTACTTTGATTCCCCCCTCCCAAAAAAATACCTATTTCAAAAACGCTGGTACTTTATTTCTGGTTAACAAAATGAATTGTTATGCCATCACAAGTGATTGAGACGTGATTGAGTGTAGCAACATCAAAAATATTTATCCAGAATTAGGCCAGGCACAGTGGCCCATGCCTGTAATCCTGGCACTTTGGGAGGTTAAGGCAGGTGGATTGCTAAACGCAGGCATTCAAGAGAAGCCTAGGCAATATAAACGAAACAAAAAATTGTCTCTACAAAAAATAAAAAAAGAAATAGTCAGGCATGGTGACACGTGCCTGTAGTCCAAGCTACTCTGGATGCAGAGGTAAAGGGATCACCTGAGCCCAGTAGGTCAAGGCTGCCATGAGCCATGATCATAGTGATCATGCCACTGCACTGCATCCTGGGCAAGAGTGAGACCTTACTGAAAAAAAAAAAAAAAAAAAAGTACAAATTGCCAAATCTCATTCAGTGAATTAGAATCTCTGAAAGTGTGTCCCAGGAAAAATCCAGAGGGTGCCAAAAAAAATGTATACACATTTTAAGTGATGTTATCTATGTATTACTTTCCAAAGTTGAATTTAATTATGATATTAATGTGAAGTATGACATTCGGACAACTGTGTTTCTGCCATTTTCTTTGTCCTGCCTGTCACACAGTGACAGCTAGCATACATTTGATTAACACCATCTTTTGAGCAAATGTCATACTTAAAATGTATATACATTTTTTGGTATCTCTGTACTTATCTAGAATTAAATTGATAAACTCACTGAAAGAAAATATTAATATCTATTACAGTAGTGTTAAAGTTTGCATAGACATTAAAAGATGTATTAAATAACTGAAATTTGTATAAACAAAATGTAGTAAATAATTTGCACATTTATAATAGAAGTTTAAAATGATTTACTAATTCACAAAGCTCTTAAATTTGATGCACCATCTATGTATTAATAAAGTAATCTGAAACAGATTTAAATTCTCATTCCTTACTTCTTTTATTATTTATATAATAAAAACAAAAATAAAATAATCTAAGAAATAAGAGTACTAAAGGCGGTGCCCCATAATCTTACATTTCTGCTTAATAGAAGATTAAAAGCACTTATGTTGTAAAAATTTAAGCATTACAAATGTACATTTTTAGAATTGTGATATTAGAACTAGAACAAGTTATAATATTTATTGTATATTGATTTATACAAGAAATCAACAATTTCTTCCCATATAATCCTTCCCAGGAGTTAGTCAAATGATTTCTTAGGTGAATAAACTCAAAGCTTAAAAGGTATGGACCAATAAAAGGTTAATATAATACATTTGAAAATTAAGTTATACCAAAAGGATACACCATAGTAAACATGTTAACATAAAAATAATTGATTTGCATTGATTAGATCACTTATCTTCAAAATTCTTAGTTTCATGTGGTCATGAAAGACTGCTATTCTTAGACAATCTCTTGAATGTAGAGGGGCTGACTTCTTATAACTGTCAACCAAAGAACTGTATGCATGGCCTGAATTTTTTAGAAAACAGATAATTTCTAATGTGCTACTTGAAAACAGACTTACTTATTATATACACTTTTATGCTTATAAGAGCTAAAACAAATATATGCATTCACTTCCTCATGATGCTGCAAGAGGCATCTGGCTTCTTTTCCATTATCTGATGCTGCCTGTCCTACAGTGTGCATCTCAGTTTTAGTTCCTGGATCAATAGTTTTCAGCCCTAAGAATTGATCATCTATCTGCTGGGAAGAAAATGAGCGAATGTTTGACTTTTCAAAAATTTCTCTATTGCAAAATACATTTATGTGATAAGGGAGGGATAAAATTGTCTCCTAAAAAGAGGCTTTTGAACAATCCATTTTGGAAGGCACAGAAAGTGACAGAATTTTGACATTTTTTTCAAGTATTAAGTATATACACATTATTCGAGAAGTAAATGTAAACTTTGCATGATAGTTATTACAACGTAGTTCCTTCATAAGGCATCTTGTACCTTTTAGATGTTTTCTGTGTAGTTGCCTATTTTTAATAAACACTTAAATTTTTGAGATCTATGCACAGTGATCACATGCATAAGTCATGCAGCTCTCACAATGTTACAGTGATGGTGCATAGTCTTTTCACCTCAAGCTGTTGTCGCTTTGTTTAGGCAGTGTGTATGTTAACCCTCTAGAAACATATTTTAGAATATTTACAGAAGGAACTGTAATATAATAACAGAGTATCCTTTAGAGTGTGTATATCTGATGAAATTTATTTATATTTTTCAAGTTTCAAAGCTTTAAATTAGGTTTCTAGTGCAGGGTTGCAAAAAGCTAAGTAAGGGACAGCAAAAATATACTCCCAATTGCTTTAGCTTTGGC
Source organism: Carlito syrichta (assembly GCF_000164805.1). Classification (NCBI taxonomy): domain Eukaryota; kingdom Metazoa; phylum Chordata; class Mammalia; order Primates; family Tarsiidae; genus Carlito; species Carlito syrichta. The sequence goes on along the minus strand of NW_007253594.1, from coordinate 378,344 downwards.
ACTTAGACATGTTTGTTTTTTTCCTTCAGGTATTGTAAAAATTCAAATATTTTACTTACTAGATATCTGGAAGCATCTATAGTAATTGTTGTAATGTAGAAATCAAAACAAACCTATACCATAAATTCTGATTATTACTGTAAGAAAGTCCATAAAATTTGAAAACAAACAGAATATATGAATTGTAGAAAGCAACATAGTTCATCATATAACTAAAATAAATGACCTATAGCAAGTTTGGCAAGATTGATATTTGGGGCCAGATAATTCTTTGTTGTGATGACCTGTACTGTGCACTGTAAGATGTATAGAAGCATCCTGGCCTCTGTTCACTACTTACTAGATGCCAGTAATAACTTTCCCTGGCTCCACCCGACAAGTTATGACAATCAAAATGTCAAATGTCTCTCGAGAGAAGGCAAAATAACTCCTTACTGTTGAGAATCATGATCTAGCTAAAAGTTTATCAATGCATGCATATGCAGGTGTATTTATGGGGTAGATTTTTGGAATAATGATTGCTAGATTGGTTGGCAGTTTTAGCAAGCATTGTCAGATTTCCTTCCATAAAATGTACCATTTTGTACTGCCACTAGCCATATAGGGTAGGACTTAGTGTCTCATAGTGTCACAGAAAGGAGAATGGTGAAACTTTGCATCTTTGCCAATCTGACAACAAAAGAAAGTGTCTCTCTGCTGCTTTCATTCATATTTTCAAGCTTATTTTGGCGGGATGATATTTTATTCTTCTCTTGTCAAGAAGACCAACTCAGCAGCATTTATTTCTTCTTTAAAGTCATGCATTCCAAACGTGGTCATTGTTAGGACAATTTAAGGAATGAAAAAAAAACTTATTTGTGTCTCTCTTTCTGATCTTCAATTATTTTATTAACTCATTTCTTAAATATATTTAAACACATAATTAAAAAAAAACCTTTAGCTTATAGCTGTTATGCAACTATAAAATGAAGCAGTTAATTTTTAACTTAAAAACAAACCAAGACATTAAAATTAACATTGATTTAATGTGACCAATAATGTATTGAGTACATTCAATCACCACAGACACGAATGTGGGACTGTTTACCAAGAGGATTCTTCTGTATTTTCCTTTGTCTTTTCTACTGAGTGCCACAGTGTATGGCAATCCTTCCTTTATTGCTCAGCTACTCAATAACCTTAGGTTTCATCACTGGTATCTGCCTTCTGTTAGCGCAAAAATATCATTTAAGTCTAAGTTATTTTCTCCCAGAACCATCTTTTCCAATTCCAGATGCATTTCTGGAAGCTTTTTTCCCAGATCAGAAATATGTGACCTCGCCCTCCTGGCCTGGTCATATGGAGGGGAAGTTATTCTTATCTGTGTTTTTTCTTTTTTCTGATAAGCAAGTGATGGAATTGACAGTCAAGAATCTTCCTGTCTCCTGAAACAATACTCTGCCTCTCATTTGAATCTCAGGGTGCCACTTGGAATATAAGACGGATGGAGACTGAGTCACAGAGGTTGTACTTTGGCAAAAGTACCAGACTGTAACTCCTTTGAGGACTCTGCTGTGAATCCATCCAATAGTATTACATAGCAAGTGTTTACCAACTGTTTTGGTGTCAAATGAATAATTTATCAATGGATTCATGTGATTTTAATTTTTCATTGAAAAAAATCAGACATACACTTGAGTTGCACAAGTAATACAATTAACTCCTCACAAATATCCTTATATAACTAAAGTACAAATACAGAAGGTGCCAAAAATGTATAAACATTTTAATAAAGGAAAAAATTGTATTAAAATTGTAATAGTATATTCCAATAGCAAAAGATGAATACAAGTCATGGTTTGACTTCTGCAATTATAAGAGGTCCTCAAAGTGGTTACCTTCAGCATCCAGACACTTCTGAAAAGCACTCTGAAAAGTAATACATAGATAACATTGCTTAAAATGTGTGTACTTTTTTGATACCCTGGTATAAATTTAGAAAATCATTCATTATTACAGTTCAGCTTATTAGTTTATTTTCAATGTTGTTGATTATTTCAATAATGTTATTAATATAATATTTTTACTATTTAGAATACAATTCAGGATTACAGATCAAGTTGGTTTTAAAATTCTCCTTTAATTAGGTTTTTTCTTTCACTTTCATGACAGTGACATTTCCAGATCTTAGAGCTTAGAGCTCATGGTTGACTTCATGTTTTGCATTATTGGCATGAAAAATGTTCACTCCTACTTAGTACATCACATCATTGGCATGCAATGTCAGCACATACGTTACTGGTGGTATTAATACTGATATTAGGTTAAGGCAGTATTCAACAGATTTCTGTAGTGTAAAGCTTCTGCTTTCCCCTAGTAAACAAAAATTTTATGAGGGATCATTTGAGACTGTGTAAAAATCCTGTTACTCAGAATTGCGACCATTAGATTTAGCATCCTTTGATGATTCTTGCTTGAAACAATTATGATGATAATGTCTTTCAAATGGTGATTTTGTTTCTAATCCATTATTTCTTCTGCATTTATTAGTTGATGCTCTACTATAAAAAGATATTGTCATTCTTCCTTATTTACATGTGTGTTTATTTATATTACTGGGATTTGTAGATTCTTATCACTGTGTTATATTACTGTCATTATTTACTTTGAAGTTCAGACTGTCCCAAATTTATATATTGTGGACTCCTTGAAGATGGGTCCTATGTGTCCTCAATTTTCTTTAAATACTTCTTCATTTTCAGGTCTAAGATATTTCAGACTCATCTTTTACTTTGTCTGCCCCAGTCCGGGAATCAGTCATCACTTCAAAGAGACCCAGTTGCCATGAGTGAAGAATACCAGTTATAAATCATTGTGTCCCAGGTCTTAGACCTATTTTGAGTACAGTATTCTGTATTTTAATCAGGTCTTTTTCTTTCTGGGCGTAATTTCATAACCCTTAGTCTCCTTTTTCTTTTTTTCGATGCTGTCTCTTTAAGTCTAAAACTGCCCACCTTCCCTTCAACCCCCTCCTGCTTCACCAGGTTTGTAGCAAGAGCTCTAAAATAAGCTCTGCTGAAATCTGCTGTTTGTTTATCTACCTTCAGGTAGTATAAAGTATGTAATACTCTACCGTCTTTGTTATGCCGAAGGTGTGGGTTTTGTGTGGTTTTATTTGTCATCTTTGTTGATCTGTACAATATTTTGGAGGATTTGCAATGATATCAGATTTAGGCAACCACTATTATCCAACACAGAAGATATCTTTACATCTGTTTCTCTAAAAAATATATTTCTAGTATTATCTTAAATAGTCCATTTAAAATATCATTTGAATAGAATATTTCTTTTCTTTCTTTCTTTTTTTTTTTTTGAGTTGGAGTCTCACTCTGTCGCCCAGACTGCAGTGCAGTGGCCGCTCCCGGCCACTGCAGACTCGACCTGCTGGGCTCCGGCGATCCTTCTGCCTCAGCCTTCCCAGTAGCTGGAACTACAGGTGCACGCTACCACACCTGGCTAGTTTTTTGATTTATTGTAGAGATGAGGTCTCACCAAGTTGCCCAGGCAGGTCTCGAACCCGCGGGCTCAGGCAATTCACTCACCTCGGCCTCCCAAAGCGCGGGATTACAGGCTGAGCCACCAAGCCAGGCGGAATATTTATTTTCTATACATTGATTTCAGAATTCAATCACTCTTCTGTTATGTTAAAAAAGAAGATAATATGTGAATTTGCTTTCTCCTGGTTCTCATTTCAAATTATTTATTCACACTTTTTGAGAAAGCTAAATTTTACTTCTGATTTGGCTTTTGTGATGCATACAGAGCCAAATTTGGTGAGTTGAGACAGGCATAGGTATAAAAATGTTAATCAATTAAAATATTTTGCAGGTTATAAAACCACATGATTGAGTTAGAGGACCCTTGAGGTTTTTTCCTTTGTTTTGTTGCAGATTATCAACCAAAGAATATATTAATTTCTTACAACAACTGAACAAGAAGTATTCCTTTTGAATATGTTTACATACAAATAACTATTATTTATTACATAGTTCAGCTTGTGGGAAAGTGAGGAATACATTGATTCTGGAAATAACTATTCAGACTTTGGAAAGCTCTTTAGGTCTTCCTTCTCTCTTTTCTGCCCACCCTCCACCCTGCTCCTGCCTCAAAATTTTAAGGAGCTAATACTACTTTAGAAGGGCAATCCCTATTTGTTCTTTTTTCATCCATCATTTGTATTCATTATTCAAAAAGGAATACAAAATTGAATAGTGATTTTATTTTTCTTGTATAATTTATGTGTAACTATATTCAAAGTTAATAATGCTTTGTATTTTATAGCAACAGGTTTACAATTTATGCATTACATATGGCTGAACAATTCTACATTTAAAATATTTTTCCATTAGAAAAAATAGGAATAAGTGTCAAATGAAAATGAAGAATGAACATATTTGCTATATTTACAAAATGCATAGACATTTAAAATATGCACAGATAGGATACATCTCAGGCTACTGTTACATTTTATACAGGATGCACATTGTCTAAAGTGTATTTAAGAATGTGCTTAACCAATCTCATATGCAATAGCCACCAAAAAAATGAAATACCTTGGCATCTTTCTAATCAGAGAAGTGACAGATCTTTACAATGAGAACTACAAAATACTGCTCAAAGAAATCCAAGAAGACACAAACAAATGGAAAAATATTCCATGCTCATGGATAGGAAGAATCAACATTGTTAAAATGTCCATCCTACCAAAGGCAATCTACAGATTCAATGCAATACTCATTAAGTTGCCAACATTTTTCTTCTCAGACCTGGAAATGGCAATAGAGAAATTCATGTGGAAACATAAATGACCACGAATAGTCAAAACAATCCTTAGCAAAACAAACAAAGCAGGAAAGTATCACACTTCCAGACTTCAAACTTTACTGTAAGACTACAGTAATCAAAACAGCCTGGTACTAGTACAAGAACAGGCACATAGACCAATGGAACAGGATAGAAATTCCAGAAGCAAAGCCTCAATTCCTCAACCAACTCATCTTTGACAAAGCCTCCAACAACCACCACTGGGGGGAGAAGAACCTATTCAGTAAATGATGCTGGGAAAACTGGCTGACTACATGCAGAAGATTGAAGCGGGACCCCTACCTATCACCATACACAAAAATTAACTCTAAATAGATCAAAGACCTAAACGTAAAACCTCAAACTATAAGAATCTTAGAAAATGCAGGAGACATCCTTATGGAAATTGGAACTGGCAACCAATTCCTATTCAGAACTCTAAATGCTCATCCCTTAAGAAATAAGATAGACAAGTGGGACCTCATCAAACTGAGGAGCTTCTGCAAAGCAAAAGAAACCATCAAGAGAGCAGGGAGACAGTCCACAGAATGGGAAAAAAATATTTGCCAACTGTATATCTGACAAAGGCCTAACATCTAGGATCTACAAGGAACTCAAACATGCTGAAAGAAATAAAACAAACATTCCCATTAAAAAGTGGGCA
>NW_007253594.1:372080-372818 GCF_000164805.1 Carlito syrichta | reverse complement strand
AAGAATCAACATTGTTAAAATGTCCATCCTACCAAAAGCAATCTACAGATTCAATGCAATGCCCATTAAGTTACCAAAATCATTCTTCTCAGACCTGGAAATGACAATACAGAAATTCATATGGAAATATAAATGGCCACGGATAGCCAAACCAATCCTTAGCAAAAGAAACAAAACAGGAGGTATCACACTTTCAGACTTCAAACTTTACTTCAAACAGCCTGGTATTGGTAAAAGAACAGGCACACAGACCAACGGAACAGAATAGAGATTCCAGAAGTAAAGCCTCAATTTCTCAACCAACTCATCTTTGACAAAGCCTCCAACAACAATCACTGGGGAGAAGAGAACCTATTCAGTAAATGGTGTAGGGAAAACTGGCTGACCACATGCAGAAGGTTGAAACAGGACCCCTACCTATCACCATACACAAAAATTAACTCTAAATGGATCAAAGACCTAAACATAAAACCTCAAACTATAAGAATCTTAGAAAATGCAGGAGACACCCTTATGAAAATTGGAACTGGCAACCAATTCCTACTCAGAATTCTAAATGCCAATACCTTAAGAAATAAGATAGACAAGTGAGACATCATCAAACTAACGAGCTTCTGCAAAGCAAAAGAAACCATCAAGAGAGCAGGGAGACAGCCCACAGAATGGGAAAAAATATTTGCCAACTGTATTACCCTTTTTTTTTTTTTTTTTTTTTTAGTTGGAGTCTCACTCTGTTGT
>NW_007253594.1:370041-371646 GCF_000164805.1 Carlito syrichta | reverse complement strand
CTCATAAGCAGACCTTGAACAATTATAATACTATAAGAAAGTGATTGGCAGTAGTGGGAAACTATCAGGGGAAGGGGTTTGGATTGGCAGTTGAGAGAAACTCCTAGGGGATGGAGGGGCATACCTCATCCACAAGGGTACCTGCATAATCAACGTTTGTATACCTAACCCTGAATTGTACCCCACATCTTTATTATAATAAAAAATAAAAATTAAAAAAAATTTTTTTAAAAGAATGTGCTTAACCAAGTTATTAAAGTATTTATGTCTGGTGATTGTGTTAAACACCTGGAGAGGTAGTGAAATACACAGCCAGTTACTTCTGCTAACTAAAGTTGAAATTCTGCACTCATAACATTTTCTAACAATGTGAGGAAAACAGGGTAAATATATTAAATGTTTCACAACAGATGCTTAGGTTCTTAATATTAAAGGAGACTATTCATGCTAGTCCTGTCTGCACACTTGTCAAAAATGTAAGCTTGAATCCTAAGGTTTGCCAGCAGACTGGCGCAGCCAGTATATAAATGTACTACTGTTCCACCAAATAATACGCAAGAGACACCAAGGACTAGATCCAGCAAGATCATAGCTCCAGTACCACACAGGGGGTTACCGCATTTTACAGCAAACACCTCAGCCTTGGCAGGTTTTGCTGTTTGCAGCTACACCCAACTATAGAATAAACCTCACATTCCTCACAGCTCAGAAAAGCCCACTTCAGATAGGGTGTAACCCTCAATTAAGTCTCAACGGGATGAGTAACTCCATCGGCAGTGCTAACACTGTCGATTTCAGGGACTGCTTGGGACAACACCTGGCACTGAGCCTCCGCGCTGGACTCACCATTATCCCCCTCGTCGGTCCTCCTGAGAAAGTTAGGCTCCTGGCCTCCCAGGATGCAAGCTTGTCACCCCAATCAGGCGGGGCAGAAGCGTTTCCTCCGGGGCACAGGGCGTCCTTCTGTTCCCTTGATCTCCTGATTTGCCTGGAAGTTCCGGAATGCCCCTGAGAAAGTTCGCTGGAGAACGGCGCAGAGGCCATTGTTGCCAACCAGGACACTTTGAGTGACGACCCTCGATCCCCTGCTCTGGGCTCCCAGCGCCAAGTGCCGCCACGCCCAAACTCCTGGCTCCAACCTGAGCGCCCGACGCTGGAAAGGCTCCGAGATGGAGAAGTTGCCCAAATTCCGACACCGGCGGGCCCGCGGTGGGAGCGGGAACTGCGGGGCCGCCCAGAGCGAGGATGCTGAGCCACCCCGCGATTCGTGGGGGACACGCCGCCCCCAGCCCGCCCCGCGGGCAATTCCCCGCCCGCCTGGCTCCTGGGCGCACGGAAGGGGCTCCCCTCTCCGGTCGCTTCCTGCGACCTTCCCACTGCCCCTCTCTGTCCTAGAAGGGGCCGCACCGGTGACTCGAAGGAGCTGGCTCGGCAGGGATCTGACGGGCACGTGTGTCCGCATGTCCACACCCCGGCCGCGAACCTGGCATCCGCGGGTCCCCATCCCGACCGCGTGCCCTTGCGTTCCGGGCCCACCCTCCGCCCGCGGAGGGGACCCGAGCCGCCGGTAAGGGGCGCGGCGGGGAAGCCTAGGTGGAATCCGGG
>NW_007253594.1:344830-369623 GCF_000164805.1 Carlito syrichta | reverse complement strand
CGGGGCGCGGCTCGGTCGCCCGACCCGGTCCTCACCGCCCCGGGGCCCAGCCGCGCGCACCCCTCTCTCGCCGACTGTCCTCCTGAGCTTTTAACCACAATGATGCGCAACCCTGACTTATCTGGAGAAACACCGGGAGAGCTTTTAAAAAGTGCCAGTTTCCGAGCCCCATCCTGACCGTATTTACTGCAGAATCTATGGACCGTGGACTCAAGTATCAGTACGTTGCAACAACTGAGATTCTTTTCATGTGTAGCTAGGATCGGCATCAGTGATTGGAAGAAATAAAGGCCCCGGGTAAAATTGCTTGACTTGGCCCCATCTACGTCAACCGCATGGGTTATTAACTTAATCTCTTGGTGTATATGTTCTTGAATCGAAGGAAGATGCTTTTAAATTTAAACTTGCTCATTTTATAGCTACCATGATATTTAAAGCAAAGCTTCATAAACGATGTTTCGTAAATTTAAAAATATATGTTATTTGAAATCAATAGAAATGTCATCTCCCATGAACACCCAAATTTCTAAGTATGGTTTTCCCTGTACCAATTAGGGCTTTCTATGAAATAAATACATATTCCGTTCCCAGAACAAAGAGATGCATTATAAAGTAGATGCTTTGTTTTTGCTACTGAAAAACAAAAAAAAGAATGGCAAGAAGTAAGAACGACTGTTCTTGGTAAGAACAACTGTTAACTTTGTCAACAGGATAAAAGCCAGCAGTTCGTGAGATCAGAGTTGTTTTTGTTTTTGTTTGTTTATTTGTGTTTTTTTATGTGTAGAAAAGAAAGAGATTTTGTCAGGGTATGTATCAGTCTAGAGCAGAAATTAGAACAAACTGTTTCTGAGAGGAGATCTGACCCCTATTAAGAATGCTTAGGGCAAAATGGCTACTGGTTCTGAACTGAAAGAGCAGAATCTGAGCAGCCTTTTTTGCCTTTATACAAACTTTCCAAGCAGTGACAAACTATAAATTAGCTCAGCTGTGGGTCAGTTCAAGCCATGATTCTCCTTCTTTTATTCTGTTTGGTCTGTGGTTTGGGCTGTATGTAAATGGAGTGTGAATTTAATACATGTTTGTACCTCTCTCTATACATCAACCCTAGGTTTATAATTTTTACCATTAGCAGCTGGTGAAACCTTACCACAACTTTCCACTGGTATCCTAATAATTAAGAAAAGATAATTAACCATATTATACATACTCCAAGCCTAAAGCATTAGCAGTACTTTCTTTTTTATCAAAATATAACAGAATTGGCAAATGCTGTTCTAATGAAATGTAATAGCATATATTTCAATATTGTTTAAACTTAATTAAAATCAAATTTTAACTCTTTTTAAATAATGCATGTTAATAAATTTATTTAATAGATCACATATCACAATTTGTACGTTCTAGTAAATATAGATTATTAGTTTTCATTTTAATTTTCTTCTGTGTTTATTTTATAAAATTTGTGATAGGGATCAGAGTTGGTCCCCAGCGATTTCTAACCACTGGCTCACAACTTGTTTAAACCTTTTACCTTGATGTGGGCCAGAGCTAGTGACATGCTTTTTTCTTTTTTTTTCTTTCAGGATCTTAAACTGACACATCCATCACCACCTATGCTGCACATTATACTCCCAGAACTTGTTCATTTTGTAGTTGAAAGTCTGTTCCCTTTGATCCACATATTCCCAATTCCTTCAGCTCCTCTCTGTTTCTATGAGTTGAATTGTTCTACATATAAGGTCATAAAACCCAAACTGACACCTGGGTGAGAATTCTACTTGGAGTAGTTATCTGTGGCAGATCAGCAGGGAATGACTCCTTTGTTTGCATATGAGCTCAACAGGTTGATGCAGCACCCCCCTGTGCTCATACAACTTTGGCATCACAGATTACTGTCCATTTCTGGGAATTTATGCATCAGTGGTATATGTGTGAAAACCCACAAAGAAATGTGAACTTGAGAGATTGTTGTCCCTAAAAATGTATTGCAGCTCAGTAGCTGGTAAAAGTCAGCAAAGCATTTAAAAGAAATTTTTCCTCTTTCATAACCACCCAGTTTATCATTTTACCTTCCACAAAGTTTTATTGTATTGTACAGTATTGGGCTACAGTTTTGACACTTTTAACACATTTGAATGATATTAACAATGGTATGTTATACTTAATGCATCTGTGGCCATTAGTGATTATAATTTAATTTTAAAGATAGAAGTCTTTTAAAACAATGTTATGAGGCTTTGCCGAAAACATGTATTTTCTATGTGGAGAAATAAAAGAGTTAAAATGACATTTTTACAGTGAGCTCTTTTGAACATAAAATGCTCAAGTATCATGCTTCTTATCCTTATATTTGAGCTTATTTTCCAAATTATGCTTAAGCTTCTTTATAAAATATTATCTGTTATTATAGTAAAGTTGCAGAGTTGATTATATGCAAGCTTCCAGTTCTTAGTAGACAAGACTCCTACAAAAATGATTATTTCAAAGGAAAAATAGTAAACTATAACATAAAAATTATTTCTGTAATCTAATTTATGGTCTGCACCTTTTTAAAGAATTAAAAGCTACGGTTCACATTTTCACCTTGGATATTGATTTAACATGTTTATTTTTCTAAAGAGAACAATTAGCATATTTACTTATAATTAGCATATGTTATTCGGTGTCTCACAACACACTGATAATAGAGGGCATCACAGATGGGATCTGAAAGTTTTTCATAACATTGGTCTCCATTGAGTCTAAAGTACATTGAAAGACTGGGCTTCTTTGGGTCTTCTATTACTGCCTTTAGTTTGATCATTAGCAAAATATGTAGCCTGGTTTTGAAAATGTAATTCATGTACAGCTGTGAAACAGAAATTTAAGGTGGAAAAATCTTTTAGGACATCCTTTTCTGCTTAATTCGGAGCAACATTGCTTCTATATCAATCTTTCGATACATAGTATATTCATTAAAATGTAGAAAGTAGAGTGCATGCAAAGTGGAAACCAAAAAAATTTTTAAAAGTTGGAGACAAAGGGAAATAACTAGACTCACGTGATCCTTCCACCCAGCCTCCCAAGTAGTTAGGACTACAGGTGTTTGCCACCACACCCAGGTAATTTATTTTTATTTTTGTAGAAACAAGGTCTTGCTATGTTGCCTAGGTGGTCTCAAACTCCTGGACTCAAGCGGTCCTCTCACCTTGGCCTCCCAAAGTGCCAGTATTGCAGGTGTCAGCCACTACACCTGGCTGAAATAACTAGACATTTATCACTGAAGAGAATGTTTCTCTTCATCTTCAATGAACATGCAAATGCATTTTATTTTTTAACACTTGCTGATTTTTTTTCAGTAAGATTTAACGGTTCTATGTTATGAGATGTTTTAACCAAGCATAGATGAATGGATGATACATTAATTCCATTTTCTGTCTTAATTTGCTGCCCTAGTATAACTATCCTTATCATACTTTTGATACCATATGCTACAAGACAACAACACTTCAGCCTCTATTACATGCATGTGTGCAACATATTTTAAGTACATTTTAGTTGAATATAAATGTTCTCTGTTATTTTGCATTTGAAATACTGACTAGAATTAGTATTAATTACTTTAATTTCCTTCACCACGGATTATAGGAATAATGTGTTTTTGTTTAAATAGGTCAGATTCCTCCATCAAGAAGGTTTTTTATTTATTTTTGGGTTATAGGGTTACAAGTGATGGTTTGCTGCATAAGTAGGCTGCATGCACATGAAGTGACCCTCTCTCCCCCTGGTAGAGGACCAGGAATGCTCTGTGTTGCTATGTACCCCTTCCCTTCCTCCCTCCCTCCCTTAACAGTGCCCAGCATCTGCCAATTCCACTTTTGTGCTAGTATGCCTAGTGTTTGGGACCCATTTATGAGTGAGAACATGTGGTATTCATTTTATTGTTTCTGTGAGAATTCACTCAGTATGGTCTCCAACTGCATCCAAGTTGATGTAAAGGCCATGATTTTATTCTTCTTTATGCCTGCATAGTATTTCATCATATATATCACATTTTCTTTATCCAGTCCACTTTAAACAGGCATCTGGGTTAGTGCCATGTTTTTGCTGTGCTGAATAGTGTATCTATAAACATGCATGTGCAGGTGTCTTTTTGGTAGAGGGATTTATATTCCTCTGGGTATATTCCCAGGAAAGAGACTGTTGGACCATATGGAAGCTCAGTTTTTAGTTCTTTAGAAATTGCCACCCTGGTTTCCATAGAGGTTGAACTGGTTTACATTTCCTCCAATAGTGTAGAAGCGCTCCCTTTTCTCCACAGCTGCACCAGCACCTGTTGTTTTTTTGACTTAATAATAGCCATCCATACCAGTGTTAAGTGGTATCTCATTGTAGTTTTGATTTGCATTGGTCTGATAATTAGTGAGACTGAGCCTCACTGGTTTCTTTTATGTCTTCCTTTGAGAAGTGTCTGTTCATGTCCTTTGCCCACTTTTTCATTGGATCATTTGGTTTTGGATCAAGACTTAGATGTAAATCCTCAAATTATGAAAATCTTAGAAGAAAATGTAGGAAACACACTTCTGGACATCAGAGTAGGCAATGAATTCATGACTAAGTCCTCAAAAGCAAGTGCAACAAAAGCTAAGATACACAGGTGGGACCTTATCAAACTGAGTAGTTTTTGTACAGCAAAAGAGATCATCAAGAGTGTAAAAAGGCAACCCACAGAATGGGGGAAAATATTTGCAAGCTATGCACTAAGAAGAATAGATGTATTCATTCAACACAAAGTGCTAAACTTTGATGAGTGGATAAATAAAGTGTTTATGTCACCAGTTCATATTAAATACCTTCCACACTAATACTGGACAAGAGGAAAAGACTTAAGATTTGAGAAGGTGACACCTGACTTACTGATTTTCTTCATGTTTAACCCGCCAGAAGAATGGGTTTGGCATGACTTGCCTGTCTGTGCTTCATGGTAGTTCAAGATTATCCCTGTATTTACCATAGAAGTGAACTTCACAAAAGCACCTGGCATGTATAAATGCATTCTATGGACTTGTGTCCAAATTTGTCAATAGTGAAATGTATGATAGTCAATTAACTTATGGTAGTTAAAACTTTCATCTTTGATAGTACAAGCTTTCAATTTACCATCTTGAATCTGTTATAGTACTGTCATGAAAACATTCTCTGCTAATAAGTCACAGATATTGCAAGTCATTATATTCTTATTTTAAATCTAAATTGATTTAATGCATCTAAATAGTTTTTCAGGTTTCATTAGTAATCAATGGTGTCATCAGAACACATGCTGAAAACATTTTATTCACCTTGAAATATTAGTAAAGGATTCCACATCGCACCGCCTGTGCATGAGGTGAGCCGCCGCTGCTGCCACCACCTCCGAGGCAGCCATTACACATCACATCACCTGTGCCTGAGGCGAGCCGCCGCTGCCACTGCTGAGGCAGCCATTACACATCACATGGCCCATGCCTGAGGCGATCCACGGCTTCAGACCTTGAAGCCCCTGTGAGCAAGATCTGCTGAGGTCTACTACCACCGTGATGTCCTGCCAGGCCATGGGTCTCCTCCCATGTGCCTTGAGGCAACGTCTCTCTCCCCATAGGGGCGGGCGAGCAGCTGAGATAAAGACCATCTGGAGCAATGAGATAGCACTACTTGCTGGCGATTCAAGATAATAACACCAAAAGGGGAAAAACAGAAGCCTACAGACACAGGCCAGATCTGAGTGGCGAACAGGACAGTGGGGAACTGAGTGATGATCTGAACTGCCCTTCATAGCAGGCCAGTAGCAACTGACCCTAACTGTGAACAGACTTACCAGCCTGAAAAGATGGCTAGAAATCAGAGCTGAAAGGGCATTCAACTTAAACGAAAAGTCTCAGAGTGTGCTTGATTGGTTCTGTTAGTCTACTGACTTGATTCTGTTCCTTCTGTTTTGTTCCCCCCCTTTTTTTCTCCTTCTTTTCCCTTCTTTTCTTTTCTCTGTAAACCCCATCTTTGTATACAGGAATAGCATACCAATAAGGAGGTTGGTAAGCTTGTAAGTTAGAAACATTGTATGTTTTAGTTTTTTTTGTATGGGAGTTGGTTAGTTAGTAGACATGGTCTATTGTTTTTATATGTTTTAATTTTTGTCTCTCCATTTGTTGGTACACTCGTCTGTTTTCACCCCTACACTTCTCTCTCTCCACCCTCCTCTTCCACCCACTGTCTGCTCCATTCTCTTCCCTCTGTTAGCCTCATTTTATTTCAGGGAGTAAACCTACAACCCCACTGCACAGACAGATTCCAAGCCAGTGGGAAGTGGGTTCCAGATTATCCATACCTGTCGCCGGATACCAGGACCTGCAGATAGATTTTGAGTCACAGCTCTCCCTTAAGTAAACCTCAAAACTGCAAAAAGGACCACCCCCAGCCTACAGTGCAATTCCATAATTGAACAAAGTAAGAGGACATACATAAAGAAGAATAGGAGATTGAACAAACAGAAGTAAAACCAATCCCTTTACCCCTGAATAACAGAATTAAGACGGTGATGTGGAGGGAAGGTAAAAGTGGGGAGGGGGAAAAAACCCTCACAAATGAAGAAAAACCAAAAGAAGAATATAGGTCTCACACAGAACCCTGGGAGTACAGACACTGAGAAAACAGACTTTGGAACACAAACGATAAAGAGCCCCCAGAATGACTGGTCACATGAAACAAACCCAGACATCAAGATATTAATAGAGAAAATTTAAATTGAGGAGAGACAAGAGGAAAATAGGAAGGAGCTGATGTCAGAAATAACAGCAGTAAAGAATACGGTGATGGAAATAAATAACAAACTAATAAGCATGGAAAGCAAAATTAGCCAAGCAGAAGAAATAATCTCAGAACTCGAAGACCAAAACACAAAACTAACCTAAACTGTCAAAAGCATAGAAAAGAAGCTCAAAAAGACAGAACAAAACCTTCAAGAGATGAATGATTACTTCAAGAGACTGAACCTAAGAGTAATTGACCTTCCCGAGGCAGAGAGACAAACAGAGGCCACACTGGAACAAACATTTCATGAAGTCATTCAAGAAAACTTCCCTCATCTCATCAGTGATGCAAAAATTCAAACACAAGAGATTTAGAGAACACCTGCAAGACAACAAATAAGAAGACCAACTCCCAGACACATAATAATTCGCCTAAACAAAGTAGGTATAAAAGAAAAAGTCCTAAAGGCTGCAAGAGAAAAAGGTCAGACTACCTACCAGGGAAGACCAATTAGATAGCAGCAGATTTATCAACTCCAGGCTAGAACAGCCTGGAGCCCTATCTTCAAAGTTCTAAAAGATAAACAATTTCAACTGAGAATAACCTATCCAGCCAAGCTAAGCTTCATCAGTGAGGGAGAATTGAAATCTTTCCCAGATATCCAATCCCTAAGAACCTATGCTGCCACCAAACCACCTCTATAAGAAAAACTTAAGAAAGTATTGAACACAGAAGAAAAAGAAAAAAGAACAATAACATTCTTCACAAGAGTACAGGCAAAAGATTAAAAACACACATGAACCAACTCCAGAACCAAAAGAAAGACAACACACAAACAGAAAGAAGAACTGCTCTGTAAGAACATTATGATAGGGATCAGCTCTCACATTTCAATAATTAGCTTCAATGGGAATGGACTAAATGCACCACTGAAAAGACATAGAATGGCAAAATGGATAAAATGCCACCAGGCAGCAATTTATTGCCTTCAAGAGATTCACCTCACTAGAAAGGACACTCATAGACTCAAGAGGATTGGAAACAAATTTTCAGGCGAATGGAATACAAAAGAAAGGAGGAGTCGTGATCTTATCTCAGACAAAATACCCTTTAAGCTATCAAAAATTTAAAAAGATACAGAAGGCCACTACATAATGATAAGAGGTTCAATCCATCAACAAGAAATATTCATCCTAACATATATGCACCCAACATAGGAGCACCAACTTTCATAAAGCAGCTTCTAGGTAAACTAAAAAAAGGTATCAACTCCAACACCATCATAGCTGGGGACTTCAATACCCCACTTACAACCCTAGACAGATCATCAAGACAAAAAATCAGCAATGAGATCCAAAACCTCAATGTGACTCTTGACCAAATGGACTTAATTGATACATACAGAACACTCCATCCAAAGACCACAGAATATACGTTCTACTAATCACCACATGGAACATACTCTAAGATCCACCACATACATGAATCAAGTATAAGAAAATTTAAAAGGACCAAAATTTTACCATGTACCTTCTCGGACCACAGAGGAATAAAAATAAACATTAACACCAACAGGGTTGCCCCAAAACCCACAAAGACATGGACACTAAACAGCATGATGTTAAACAACTCCTGGGTCAACAATGAAATCAAAACAGAGATTAAAAGATACCTGGAAACAAATGAAAATGAAGAAACATCTTACCAAAATCTCTGGGATGCCATGAAAGCTGTAGTAAGAGGGGAATTTATATCCCTACAAGTGCACATGAAGAAAATGGAAGGATCACAAATTAACAGCCTAACAAGCCACCTAAGGAAATTGGAAAAGCAAGACCACCAAAACCGTAATATCAGCAGAAGAATCCAGATCACCAAAATAAAAGTCCAAATCCAGGACATAGAAGACAAAAATATAATACAAAAAAATCAATGAAACAAAATGCTGGTTCTTCGAAAGGATAAACAAGATCGATGGTCCCCTAGCTAGACTGACCAAGAAAAAAGAGAGAAAAAGCCCAAATAAACACAATCAGAAACACAAAAGATGAAGTTACATCAGACCCTGAAGAAATACAAAAGATCATTAGAGACTGCTATGTACACTTCTATGGAAACAAACTTGAAAACCTTAAGGAAATGGAGGGCTTTCTGACATCACACAACCTGCCTAAGTTGAAACAAGAAGAAATTGAGACCTTAAATAGACCACTAACAATCAAGAAAATTGACTACATGTTAAGAAAACTACCTACAAAAAAAAAAACCTGGGTTCAGATGGCTTTCCAGCAGAATTCTACAAGACATTTAAGGAGGAGCTGATACCAATCCTACTGAAGATATTCCAGGCGATTGAGAAAGATGGAACTCTCCCCAAATCATTTCATGAAGCTAACATCACATTGATACCCAAGCCAAGAAAGACCCAATAAAGAAAGAGAACTACAGGCCAATATCTCTGATGAACATAGATGCTAAAATCCTCAACAAGATCCTAGCAAACCGGATTCAACAACACATCTCCAAAATCATCCATCATGACCAAGTAGGCTTCATCCCTGGGATGCAAGGCTGGTTCAACATTCATAAAACCATACATGTAATTAAATACATCAACAGATGTCAAAACAAAAACCACATTATTATATCATTAGATACAGCAAAAGCTTTTGATAAAATCCAGCACCCCTTCTTGATAAAAACCCTCAAGCATCTAGGCATACGGGGAACATACCTCAAAATAGTAAAAACCATCTACGAGAAACCCACAGCCAGCATACTGCTAAATGGACAAAAATTGGAACCATTTCCCCTGAAAACTGGAACAAGACAAGGGTGCCCACTCTCATCCCTCCTGTTCAATATAGTATTGGAAGTCCTGGCTAGAGCAATCAGAGAAGAAAAGGCAATTAGGGTTATCCAAACAGGAAAAGAGGAAGTCAAGTTATCTCTCTTTGCAGATGACATGATTTTTACCTTGAAAACCCAAGAGAATCTGTCAAAAGCCTCCTTACAATGATAAAGACCTTTGGCAAAGTCTCAGGATATAAAATAAATGTGCAAAAGACAATCGAATTTCTTTGCACCAATAATAAACAGAAACCCAAATAAAAAGCACAATTCCATTCACAATAGCCACACACACAAAAAAAGGAATACCTTGGCATCTTCCTAACCAGAAACATGAAAGACCTTTACAATGAAAACTATAAAACTCTGCTCAATGAAATCAAAGATGACACAAACAAGTGGAAAAATATCCCATGCTCATGGAATGGAAGAATCAACATTGTGAAGATGTCCATCTTACCTAAGGCAATTTACAGATTTAATGAAATGCCCGTCAAATTACCAGCAACATTCTTCTTAGACTTAGAGAAAACAATACAGGAATTCATATGGAAACACAAATGACCAAGAATAGCCAGAACAATCCTCAGCAAAAAAACCAAAGCAGGCAGTATCACATTACCCAACTTCAAACTTTACTATAAAGCTACAATAATCAAAATAGCTTGGTATTGGTACAAAAACAGGCATATAGACCAATGGAATAGAATTAAGATTCCAGGAGCAAAACCTCAATTTCTCAACCAACTCATCTTCAACAAAGCCTCTACCACCTACCACGGGGGAGAGGAGAACCTATTTAGTAAATGGTGCTGAGAAAACTGGCTGACCACGTGCAGAAGACTCAAACAAGACCCCTATCTATTACCATACACAAAAATTAACTCTAAATGGATCAGAGACCTAAATGTAAAACCTCAAACCATAAGAACCTTAGAAAATGCAGGATACACCCTTATGGAAATTGGAACTGGCATCCAATTCCTGAACAAAACCCGAAACCCACAGGTAATAAGAGAGAAGATAGACAAGTGGGACCTCATTACACTGACAAGCTTTTGCAAAGCCAGAGAAACCATCGAGAGAGCAGGGAGACAGTCCACAGACTGGGAAAAAGTATTTGCCAACTCCAGGTCCAACAAAGGCTTAACATCTTCGATCTACAAGAAATTCAAACGTGCTGAAAAGAAAAAAACAAACAATCCCATTATAAAGTGGGCAAAAGATATGGACACTTCTCAAAGGAAGACATCTGAGCAGCCAACAGACACATGAAGAAATGTTCAACCTCACTAATCATCAAGGAGATGCAAATCAAAACCACACTGAGATACCACCTAACTCCAGTCAAAATGGCAATTATCAATAACTCAAAAAATAACAGTTGCTGGAGAGGGTGTGGTGAAAAGGGAACACTCCTACACTGTTGGTGGGAGTGCAAACTGGTGGAACCTCTGTGGAAAACAGTGTGGCGATTCCTAAAAGCTCTAAATATCAACCTCCCATATGACCCCACAATCCTCCTACTGGAAATATACCCTGAAGAACTCAAATCACTCTATTAAGAAGATACCTGCACATGTATGTTTATCGCAACATTGTTCACAATAGCAAGAACCTGGAATACTGTCCATCAAAAGAGGACTGGATTTTAAAAATGTGGTATATATACACAATGGAATACTATACAACCATAAAAACAAATTCATGAACTTCACAGCAACCTGGATGGAACTAGAGTCAATAATACTGAGTGACCTCTCACAGAAACAATGATCTGAGTATCACATGTTCTCACTCATATAGAGGACCTTGAACATCCATCATAATACTATAAAAAAAGGACTGACAGTGGTGAGAAACTATGGGGGGGAGGGGAAGGGAGGTGGGATTAATAGTAGTCAATATCTGTCTGGGGATGGGGAGACACCTCTTATCAACAAGGGTGCCTGAACGAAGCATATTTGTATACCTAACCCTTAACTGTACCCCACAATATCAAAATAAAAACTATTGATATAATAAAAAAAAAGAAATGTTAGCAAAGAACAGTTGCAAATGGACCCTGAGAAATTTTGTTATTAAGGTTATATCCAACGTCTAAACCATTTACCAATCTAATTTTCTATTTCAATCACATCGCTGTCATTTTAGCTTGGATGCTTTTCTTTTCATGTTTGAATTAATACAATTGCTTTCTTATTAGTCTCTTTCACTTCCAATCCACCTTTTAGAGTACATTAAAACTAATATCCCTGAGACATCACAACCGTGTCACTTCCCTTATCAAAAGCACATGGTTTCCCTGTTGTTTCCAGAGTAGCTCCTCAATTATACATGCTGTCCACAGTCCTACCCTACTCAGACTTTCCAGGTTTTCTCTCTTTACTGTCTAAAACAAATCCTTTGCTTCAGTCTTATGAAAAGGGTCACTATTTCCAGTGCCTGTTTTGTTCATCCATCCTTCTCAGCTGTCTTTTTCTCTAGACTTCTAAAATGCCCTTCTTGCCTCTGCTTTACCTGTTTAAATTCTAATTTTCAAGGTTCACATCCTCTCTTATAGTGCCAGTACAATGTTTTCTGACCCGTTGAATGCAACAAATACCTCTCCTGCCTTAAACTTTTATAACACTTATATAAACAAAAAGTTTTTTTATTTTAAATTTATTTAAAGAAAAATTGAATTTTTAAATGTGTGTATGTATGCAGGTGTATGTGTAGTTACTAGCTGGAGTTCTGAGTCTTAACGCAGTTATAAGTTCCTGTAACTACTAATATAATAACCATACAGAAAAATCCCATCACATCTAAAAAATTTCTCTAAAAAATTTCATCACTTCTAGCCGAGTGGGGTGGCTCATGCCTGTAATCCCAGCACTTTGGGAGGTGGAGGCGAGAGTTGTCTGAGCTCAGGGGTTTGAGACCAACCTGGACAAATTGGTGAGATCTCATCTCTACAATAAATCAAAAAATTAGCCTGGGCATGGTGGCATGCACCTGTAGTTCTAGCTGTTTGGAAGTCTGAGGTGGAAGGATTGCTTGAGCCCAGCTGGTCAAGGCTGCGGTGTCCATGAGCATTCCACTGCACTCCAGCCTGGGCGACAGAGTGGGACTTTGACTCCAAAAAAAAAAAAAAAATTCATCACATCTAAAAGCATTTGTGGTAGAATACTCCCCTGTCCTTAACCCCTAGTAGTCACTGATCTATTCTCGATCCCTATAGCTTTATTATTTTTTTAAAGAATGGCATATAAATACAGGGTTTTTTGAGACTTTCTTCTTTCACTCTTCATGATGCCTTTGAAACTTATCTAAGTTGTATGTATGAATTGTTTCTTTTTGTTGCTGAGCATCATTTTATCACAAGGATTTACCATGGTTTATTTATCATTTATTCCTTAAAGGACTTCTGGATTATCTCCAGGTTTTAGTAATTATGAATGGTGTTGATACAAAAAATTTTTATTCAGGTTTTCGTGTGTACATATTTTCATTTCTTTGGGACAAATACTGGAAATGAGACTGCAAGGCAGGGCTGTGCCAAAATGCATTAGAATTGAAGCAGTAATTAAAATCAATAACACTAATCCTGTCTTTAATTCAAAGTTTGATATTTTGCTCTTTGAGGATTCTGCACTAAATTTGATATTTTAAGAGAGTGAATCAAAATAATATTTATCTTAATCATAGAGTTTTCTTGGACATGCTCTTAAGTTTTATTTCTGAGGTGAGTGCCTCAGTCACTTCACCCTAGTCTTGGCCTTATTTCTGTGTAACTCGTGTATATTTAACTTTATGAGAAACTACCATACTGTTTTCCAGGGTGACTATGCCATTTTAGAGTCTCACCATCAATGTGTGAGTTCCATATTGTTCTCAGTACTTGGTATCATCAGTTATTTAGGTTTTTAAAAATCATTAATATGCTTGTAATTCTAATAGGTATATAGTGGGATCTTCTTGTGGTTTTTATTTTCCCTAATTGCTAATGATGTTGAACATATTTTTTAAAATTTTTGTTTGCTTGTTGAGACAGGGTCTCCTTCTGTCACCCAGACTGGAGTGCAGTGGAGCAATCTTGGCTCACTGTAACCTTGAACTCCTGGGCTCAAGTAATCCATCTCAGCCTCCTTGGTAGCTAAGGATACAAATGTGTGTCACCATGTCCAGATAATTTTTTATATTTTTTTGTAGAGTTCGGAGTCTTGCTATGTTGCCCAGAATGGTCTTTAACTCTTGGGCTCAAATGATTTTCCTGCCTTGGCCTCCAAAAGTGCTGGGATTATAGGCCTGAGCCACCATGCCAGGCCTTTAAATTATTTTGAAATAATATTTTTAATCAGATTGATACATGAATAGCTTGTGAGTTATCAAGTTCACAGTCAACTGTTTTGTTGTTACTACTTTGTTGAGTTTTTTCCTTGTGTCTCCTCAATACAGGCCAGTTCCTGGTGGCCACCTTCTGTGATTGTCTGACTAAACACTGAGCATTGGCCATGCACTTCTGATGGTTTTGTCTACCTCTGTTGCCAAGAAATGGGAGAATAGAGAGTGGAAAAAGCAATGAGGATCCTTCCAACAATCTTGGTAAGAGGTCAGAGGTAAAAGTTCCATTTTTTTCAGAGTTTTAGAACGTATTCATTCCACTGAGTTCATCATTGCCACTTCGTTTGCTGCCTTAGGATTGCCCACATGAGTAGAAAAGAGTGAAGGGGGAACTAAAATAAACTAAGCATCATCCCCATTTTCTCTGATCTTTAGTGGCATCCTTGTGAAATTCTCAGATGAGATTTTTTTAAAAGTAACCTCTTGTTGCTCTTTCTGTTCACAAGTAGAACTTAATTCTAGATTTGGAGTTGAATTTGTTTCTAGGCCTGAGACCAATGAAGACAAAAAGAAAACATAGGAAACTCACCAGTGAGTCAATATTATTTTGAGTTCTGAATTTTTAAACCAATCTGTTTGCTATAATTACTTTTCAGGGTATTTCAATAGCTAGTTCATAAATTTGGGGAGTTAGTTACATTCAGTTGGAAGGTAATATTGAGTGCCATTTATTCCTTGATCCCTAAAACCAGGACTTATTTCTCTACGTTTTTATTTTATTTTATTTCTCTACTTTTAATGCATGTGTCTTATGGCCCCCAGCAAGTTAGTAATGTATTCCTTAGACAATTGACAGAATTTATGTTTGTAATATAATTATAGTCTTTAAATCTCAGATCATGGAGTACTGGTGTTTATTTGAAATCGACACAATTGTGCTTCCCTTAACAATGGAAACACATTCTGAGAAATGCATCAATAGGCAACTTCATTGTTGTGTGAACATCAAAGAGTGTACTTATACAAATCGAGAAGGTATGGCCTGCTACTTACCTAGGCTATATAGTATAACTTAATGCTCTTAGGCTGTAAGCCTGTACAGCATGCTACTGTACTGAATTCTGTAAACAATCGTAACACAAAGTTATTTGTGTATCTAAACACATCTTCACATAGAAAAAGTACAAAAACATGGCCTAAAGTTGTACACCTGTATAGTCTATGTACCATGACTGGAAATTCCAGGACTGGAAATTTCTTTGGGTGAGTCAGTGAGTGGTGAGTGATTGTAAAGACCAAGGATGTTTACTGTACACTGTAGATTTTATAAACAGTGTACAACTAGGTGACACTACATTCATTTAGTACTATTTTTTCTTCAATAATAGATTAGCCTGAGCTGGCTGCAACATTTTCACTTATAAACTTATAATCTTTCTGAAGCATTTTACTCTTGTAATAAATAACAATTTATTTTTAATTTTTTCTTTTTTAAATTTTTTATTTTAAAGATGCAGGGTACCATTCAGGGTTAGGTATACAAATGTTCATTATGCAAGGACCCTTGTTGATGAGGTATGCCCCTCCCTCCCCTGGCAGTTTCCCTCAACTGCCAATCCCACCTCCACCCCCAACTACTAGTTTCCAACTACTGCCCATCCCTTTCTTATGGTTTTATGATAATTGTTCAAGGTCCATTTATGAGTGAGAACATGTGATACTAAGTTCTTTGTTTCTGTGATGGCTCACTCAGTATTATAGACTCTAAGTCCATCCAAGCTGCTGTGAAGTTCATAATGTTGTCCTTCTTTATGGCTGTGTAATATTCCATCGTGTATATGTACCACATTTTTTTATCCAGTTTTTTTTTTTCCAATGGGCAGCATGGTTTGTTCCATGTTTTTGCTATTGTGAATAAGGCTGCAATAAACATATGTGTGCAGGTATCTTTTTCATAGAGTGGTTTGAGTTCCTCCAGGTATATTTCCAATAGGGGGATTGTGGGGTCATATGAAAGGTCAATTTTTAGATCTTTTAGGAATTGTCACACTGTTTTCCACAGAGGGTGTCTTAGTTTACACTCCTATTAATAGTGAGGAAGTGTTCACTTTTCCCTGAATTCTGTCCAGCATCTGTTGTTTTTTGAGTTATTGCTGATGGCTATCCTGACTGGAGTTAGGTGGTATCTCAGTGTGGTTTTAATTTGCATTTCTTTGATGACTTGAGACTGAGCATTTTTTCATGTTTCTGTTGACTGCTTATATGTCTTCTTTTGAGAAGTGGCTATTTATATCTTTTGCCCACTTTGTAATGGGGCAGTTTAAATGACCACAAATAGCCAAACAATCCTCAGCAAAAAAAAAAAAAAAAAAAGCAGGAGGTATCGCATTCCCAGACTTTAAAATGTTTATAAAGCTACAATAATTAAAACAGCCTGGTATTGGTACAAGAACAGGTATATAGACCAATGGAACAGGATAGCGATTCCAGAAGCAAAACCTCAATTTCTCAGCCAACTCATCTTCGACAAAGCCTCCACCACCCACCACTGAGGAGAGGAGAACCTATTCAATAAGTGTTGCTGGAAAACTGGCTGACCACATGCAGAAGATTAAAACAAGACCCCTACCTATTACCATACACAAAAATTAAATCTAAATGAATCAAAGACCTAAATGTAAAACCTCAAACTATAACAACCTTAGAAAACGCAGGAGACACCCTTATGAAAATTGGAACTGGCAACCAATTCCTGATCAAAACCCCAAGCACCCATGTCATAAGAGATAAGATCAACAAATGGGACCTCATCAAACTGATGAACTTCTGTAAAGCCAAAGAAACCATCAAGAGAGCAAGGAGACAGCCCACAGACTGAGAAAAAATATTTGCCAACTGTATGTCTGACAAAGACCTAACATCTAGGATCTACAAGGAACTCAAACGTGCTGAAAAGAATAGCACTTAATTTAAAACACAAACACATTGTACAGCTATACAAAAATAGTTTATATCTTTCTTCTATAAACTTTCTTCTATTTTTAATTTCTTATTTTATTTTCTTTTTTATCTTTTAAACTTTTGTTAGAAACGAAGACACAAACATAGGCCAACATGGGGCCAGGATCATCAATATCACTTTTCTACCTCCGCATCTCATCCCATTGGAAGATCTTAGGGGGCAATAACACACATGGAGCTGTTATCTCCTACGATAATCAGACCTTCTGAAAAGAACACATCCTGAAGGAACTGCATGAGGCTTTTACAGTTAATGTTTTTGATAAATAGAAAGAGTACACTCTAAGATAACAATAAAAGGTATAGTACATTAAATATGTAAACCAGTAACATAGTTGTTTATCATTATCAAGTATTATGTATCGTACATAATTATATGTGCTATACTTTTATATTACTGGCAACACAGTAGGTTTGTTTACACCAGCATCACCACAAACACATGAGTAATGTCTTGTGCTAACACGTTATAACAGCTACAACATCACTTGGAGATAAGAATTTTTTAGCTTCACTATAAATTTATGGGACCATCATTGTATTCCCAATTTGTCATTGAGTGAAACATTGTCACGTGGGCATAACTATATTTGAAAAATAATTTAGAAATGATTCACTCTTTCATTTATTTAGCAAAATTTTTCAATATAAATTTTCTACTTAGGTAAATAGAATGCAGTTTGAATCTTAGCAAAATTGCTATTTTATAGGCAAGAGACATAAAATGACACTCTCTGTTAATATCAGAAAAACAACCATAAACATAGCTATGATGTAAATATTTTTATGTTTGATGCTGTAAGTGATGATTTACAGTGGGTAAGCAATAAATGTTTATTCACTTTATTCATTTGATCTTGATTCTAAGATCAAATTTTGTGAAAATTAGGCAAGAAAAAATAATCATGACTATATGTTTTATTCTCTTCTTTGTTATTATTGCTGCATAGCAAATCATTCCAAAATTTTTTTACTTAAAAACAACTATTTTATTATGTTTATTTATTCTGTCTGTCTGGAATTTTAACAGAGCGCAATTGACTTGTCTCTCATACACCATGTCTGCAATTTCTATTGGGAAGACTCAAAGGCTGGGAGTGATTTGACGATTTGGCCTAGAATTAGCTGGGTGTTTGTATACTTACAGGACTCTTGGTTGAATCTGGCTATCAGCTGGGTTATAAGCACCTACTATATCATCATATGTGGCCTCTCCATGCAACCCAGGATTTCTGTAAAAGAATGAGGTGTCCACATCATCTTGACCACATGGCCAGATCAATGAGCTCTTGCTCATTGTACAAGATAATGTGGACTTTTAGACATTGGTAAGCTATCTTTGGGATATGAAGTCTGCTACCCCTTCATAGAATGTGAACTCCACAGGGTTCATGTATTGTTTATATTTGCAAACTCATCATCTATATTCTCAATACATTATTTCAGCCAATAGAAATTTTAAGCTGTTTTGATGGCTAAATAGTTGTTTACAAGGCATATAAAAAGAGGGGGTTAAAAAATTCCAGGATGAGAGAACAGTGTGTGCAATGGCATGGAGACATGAGGTAAAATCTGAGAAAGCAAAAAGAGTTATCATTTTTGGAATTTATTGTCCACAGTAAAACTGGGAGCAAATGAGGCTAGATAGGTTTCATGTGACAAGTTCTTAAGAGGATTATTTGGGACCCTAGAGTCAATTATTTACTTTGCATTTCTAACCTGGTAAGAAGGCATAACTGATTTTGGCAATATTCTTCACTAATTTGTTCAACAGAGAAATAGTATAGCTATTCTTCTATGTAGTCCTTGTGCCCTCAGAACTCTGTTACACTTCAGCAAATATTACCTGCTATTATATTCATCTCTCTCACTGGCAAAAATATAAGCAAAGGCCCAACACCTAGCAGAGGACATGACACATATATTAGCATTTTGGTAATTACTGAATACCAAGATGAAAATTATAAATTAGAATGAAAAATTGACCTAATCAGTTATTTAAGGATCACAAAGGAGGAAAACAAGCATCTATTTTATACATCTTCATGGATTATAACTTCTTTACATTTATTTTGTTATTTCTGCTGTAGAAAGTCAGTGTAGATCTGGGAAGTTGCTGATTTTTATACTTTTAATAACTTATTTTACAAAGCTGTAAATTAAAAATGATCATTAGCAACAGTAAAATGTCTATAAGTGGATGAGATTTCTCTGTATTTTGAATGTCTTGGTAGTAAAATGCTTATGTGATCAACTTTCAAAATGTGAGCTTTAAGGAAAACAACAAAAATGAAACAATTTCACTGGTGCGATAAAATTTTCATTTAGGTATTTGATAGCTCTGCAGAACTGGGAGTATTCTCCTAAAAGGTAAAATTGAGTCTCAATCATTGTGAATAGCTAAGAGTAAAAGGGAGACCATGATGGATGGTTCTCATGTATCTTTCATTTAAAAGAAATCATTAACCTATTTCAGAAGTATTCAAAGTTATTAGTTTGTGTCTTCATTAAAAAACAGGATATAAATATTGCTTTAAGTTATAGAAGAAATTCTGCTTTTTTTTCCAAAAGCACTTTGGATCATTTTCTGATTTAACTGTAAATTGATGGTGAATAATTGTACAAATGTATGGGACACAAAATGATGTTATAGTCTATGAATATCAAGCTAGTTATCATATCCATTGCCTCCAATACTTAACTTTTTATGATGAGAACATTTGGAAATTTACTCTTTTAGCAACTTTGAAATGTACAATATTCTGTTATTAACTGTATTTGTTACACTGTGCAATAGATTACAAAAAAAATTCCTTCTGTCTAACTGAAATTCTGTACACTTTGATCATGGTTTTCCCATTCTCCCCACTCTCCAGCCTCTGTGAACACCATTATACTTTCTGCTTCTATGAGTTTGATTTTTTTTTATTCCACAAATAAATGAGAACATGCAGTGTTTGCCTTTCTGTGCCTGACTTATATTTCACTTAATATAGTGTTCTCTAATTCCAGACATGCTGTCTCAAATGACAGACTCTCCTTATTTTATTACATTCAATAGTATCCTATCATGTATATATATCACATTTTCTTTATCCAGTCTTCTGTTGATAGACACTTAGGTTGATTCTATAATTTGGCTATTGTGACTAGTGCTGCAATGAACATTGGGGTGCAGACATCTTTTCAACAAACTGATTTCAAATTTTTTGAGTAAATAAATAGTAATAGGGCACTGGATCATATAGTAATTCTATTTTATTTTGAAGATGTTACATACTGTTTTCCATAATGACTATACTAATTTACAACCCTACTAACAGTGTGCAAGGGTTTCCTTTTCTCCATGTACTTACCAGCACTTATCTTTCATTTTTTTAATAAAATCCATTCTGACATAGATGAGATTATATCACTTGGTGGTTTTAATTTGCATTTTCCTAGTGATTAGTTATATTAAGCATGATTAAAAATATATCTGTAGGCCATATGTATACCACATGTGGCAAACGGGACCTCAAACCATAAGATTTTGCTCCCAAAAATTGTGTAATATTTATAGCACAGAAAACATATAGATACTAGAAATAAATTATATTTTGTGGTAATAGGACTCAGTATGTTTGGGTTAAATTAACTGTTTTACTGAATTATTTATGGAGGGATGACAGAAAGGCAGAGCTACATTGACAAAATTACAAAGCAATGGGACAGTTTCCAGGAATGGCACTATTTCTGGATTCAGAGTAGCAACAAGAACAAATGGTGGCTTGTTTGGATAGCTTATGACAGAGTCTGGCATTTTATTACAAATCTGGGTGAGTGAAATAAAATCCATCATCAACTTTCTGCTAATAGAGAGTCAGATGTAAAAATGCTGTCCCAGTACTCTTCCATCCTGGACGTGTCAGAGTCCTGCCCCTGGCATACCTAGTACTAAAGAAACAGAGTTCATTTACACACCACAGGGACCATGCACCTGGACAAGTGAACAATGTTTATCCCCTGCAATCCTCTCTAATCCATAAAAAAGAACTTCTTAATTATGTAGAAATCACAAGCATTTGAAAAAAAAGTGGTCATTAACACTAAGGAAGGAAAATCTGGATATTTTGAAGCATGTCATGACAATACTGCTGCTGAGAGACATATCAATAAGTGATGCATTCTAAATTTCTTATTTTAAGAGGGTCATTATACATCCGTTACTCACCAAGAGGCATGTGAAAAGCAGAATAAGGAGATCGCAAAGCAACTCACCAAGGTTCTACAAAAGCACTTAAACACACACACACACGTATACACACACACACACACACACACACACACACACACACACGTATGCATGTGAGAGCTGAATGTCTACATCTAAGAAATTCTTTCATATCCCATCCAGTAACGAGTCAGGTTGCTTTTCGTCATGAATTTTTGCATGTTGTCATTTATTAATAAAGTCCACAACTTATTTATTACACGATGCAAAAGTGTGAAATTTTAACCTGTAATAACCGACAAGCTGTAAACAGTGCTCTGAGTGCATAGAATAAGGAAATTTGGCTTCAACATAGAGGTCAGAGAAACTTCAGAGAAAGTGATTTGAAGGCTGCAGAGAGGTAAGAAGGCAAAGAGAAAGGAAATAGCATTGCAGGCAGAAGAAACCACATGGGCAAAGGTTCTTTGATAAGGAGAGAGCAGGAAAGAAGGACATGGACAAGGGAGCAGGGAAGGCCAGGTGATGGAGGCAATGAGGCTCAAGAAATGTGGAGGACAAGCAGTTGCCAGAGGGTCAGTTGGAGCCAGATGGTGCAAGAAGTGCTCCCAGGAATCAACACACATTGAAGGAAAACTGGGAAGGGTTTGGCAGAGAGGACGTTGATCTGTGAGGCGGACACAACAAATGCTTCAGCCAGACTCAAGCTACCCTTCACTGTTATTGCAATTTGAAGCAAGACGGTGTCGTTTTTATATTTCTGCATTGTCTAGAATCTGGATGAAGATATCTCCCTGAGGGAAAAAAGCACATCTTTGGATAAAGCAGCTCACTTAAGCTGAGGGCAACTCCTGCAGAAGCCTGACTGTTTGATACTATTAGTTAGCTGCCTTTTTTTTTTTCTTTTACTATTATTACTTCAATAGCTTTAGGAGTACAAGTGGTTTTAGGTTACATAGATGAATTGTATAATAGCAAAGAAGTCTGGGTTTTAAGAAGTATACCCATGATCCCCACCAGTGCACATCATGTCCAATAGGTAACTTTTCATCCCTCACTCTCTTCGGACCCATTACCTGCTAAGTCTCCAATGTCCATTGTACCATTCTATATGTCTTTGTGAACTCGTAGCTTAGCTCCATTTATAACTTAGGAGATGTGGTATTTGGTTTTCTGTTCCTATGTTACTTCACTTAGGATAATGGTCTACAATTTCATCCAAGTTGTTACAAAAGACATTATTTCATTCTTTTTTATAGCTGAATAGTATTCAATGGTGTGTGTGTGTATGTGTATGTGTGTG
This sequence comes from Carlito syrichta, assembly GCF_000164805.1. NCBI lineage: Eukaryota > Metazoa > Chordata > Mammalia > Primates > Tarsiidae > Carlito > Carlito syrichta. Next base: position 347,151 of record NW_007253594.1, on the reverse strand, counting down.
TGTGTGTATATACATACTTATGTGTGGATGTATGATTTTCCTTATTCATTGATTATTTGATGGGCACTTAGACGGATTCCACATATTCGCAGTTGTGAGTTGCAGCCAAGGGCATTCTTACCAGCTGAAGATATAAGTCCTTCGTTCATGAAAGGAGATCTAGGCAGAACATTTCAAGGCACCACATCTATCAATTTCTACTCATTCCTCAGGCCTCAACCTAAATGTCATTTATTTCTGGAAGCATACTGAACAGCCAGAAATATGTATGTTCCTCTATCAACAACATGCCTTTGCTCTGTATTGCCCTTAATTGTACAATGTATGCTATCACCACTAGCCTGAGTTCAATGAGAACAGGAATTAGGACCATCTTGTTTAACCAAACCACTGTATCCCCAACAGCTAGCAAAGTATCAAGTTTGTGAGAGATGCTTAAAAATTATACTTAGTAAGAATGAGAATCATCAGACACTTTGGTTTCCCCCAATAATTAACAAATAATGTGGTGATGTCCTCAGTAATTATTGAATATAAATTTGCTTTGAAGTACAGTAAAGAAAGAAGAGATTCTTCATATATTTCATGGGTTTCTGGGAAATATTAGCATATATAATTGATTACTATTTCTGATCAGAGATTTTTTTAAGATTTAAAAACATCAAAAAAACATGCATTCATTTATGCTATTTTTAACTTTATTTATTGGATAAAGCCATTACATCTAGATGTATGGAGTGTTTTCAAATTACATTGTTTATTGTCATGACAGGAGTTTTAAAATGAGTTAACTGGCTCCAAAGAAACACAGCTATGGGCATAAATGAGAACTCTCCTCCTCCACTAATTGAGTGAATGTTCTACATGACTTTTTTTTTCAGTTTGACCAGGTTTAAAATATTCCCTTTGCAATCAGAAGTGCAAAAACTAATTTCCACTAATTTGATAGATTGTAGTAGATTGTACTATCCTACTTATTTACTCTGATAAATTTGCCTCTTGGCAAGGAAATCCATTTTTCTTCATTTAGGTCTGTATGTTCATCTTGCGTACAAAACAGTTGAGGTTTAGCCAGAGCATTAGCTACTAGGAGTCTATTTTAGATGCATTGCATTGCAAATTTCCAGTAGCTAAAAATTAACGAACTGTATCAGGTGAGTACTACCTAATGTATGATAAATTGACATTATTTCATAACTAGTATGAGCCTTTAGCAAATTAAATTATCTTTGTTATTACTTGGCTGTAGAAAAATCCATAGAGTTCAGAGTAATTGAGCTATTATATTGTTTCCTTGTTAATGAATTATTAGGTAATATTATTCTGCATGCAATTTGATGAATCAGAGCTACTAAATTATTTCTATTAAGAATAACATAAGTTCCATTCTCTATTGATTCACCTGTGATTGCTTTTGGCAGATTCAATTAAATAATTCAAGAATCAGTTATAAGAGATTACAATCAATAGAAAAATCTCAAAGTTATGGATGACACTCACAATGGAAAACACTCAATGAAGATCTAAAATTAAATGTATGAGTTTTATGCCAGAATATTATTATAATTATTTGTCTACATTTTAAAAATATAGCTGTTGAAATACTAATAGTAAAAATAGTTGTTTATCTTTAAATCAAATTTTAAACTCTGCTAGCAGAAACATAGACCACAAGCCTATGATTAGAATCAGAAACAGGATAAGGAAGAACAGTGGTATGTCACATCCTACCAAATATGCTATTTAATTCAGATGCCAATATGGTTCTCCTTTCCAATTTTTAAGATAATGTCATCCTAAATGGATCACAAAAGAAGGCAGGAGTCAATTTCTTAATATCAGACAAAACAGCCTTCAAGCTATCAAAAATTTTAAAAAGCCAGGCTCGGTGGCACAGCCTGTAATCCCACGCCTTGTGAGGCAGAGGTGAGTGAATTGCCTGAGCCCACTGGTTCGAGACCCACCTGGGCAACTTGGTGAGACTTCATCTCTACAATAAATCAAAAAATTAGCCTGGCGTGGTAGCGCTCGCCTGTAGTTCTAGGTACTTGGAAGGCTGAGGTGGAAGGATCGCCGGAGCCCAGCAGATCAAAGCTGTGGTAGCCAGGAGTGGCCATTGCACTCCAGTCTGGGTGGCAGAGTGAGACTCCAACCACCCCCCCCAAAAAAAAATTAAAAAGATACAAAAGGGGCTGGGCTCGGTGGCTCAGCCTGTAATCCCGTGCTTTGGGAGGCTAAGGTGAGTGAATTGCCTGAGCCCGCGGGCTTGAGACCCACCTGGGCAACTTGGCGAGACCTCATCTCTACAATAAAAATCAAAA
>NW_007253594.1:343941-344810 GCF_000164805.1 Carlito syrichta | reverse complement strand
GTAAAGCAGAGGGGAAAGTGAACAAAGCCAGAAGACCCTCATAAGGAAGAACAGGGCATTGCAGAAAAGAAATAAAAGCAACCCCACCTTCCCTCAAAAATAGAATTGAAGAAGGGGAGGGAAAGGGGAAGAGGGAGAAAAATCTACAGAAATAAAGAAAAATCAAAAGAAGAGTATGGGTCTCCTCCCAGACACCTGGGAGGGCAGACACTGAGAAAACTGACTTTGGAATGCAAGCAATGAAAAGCCTCCAGAATGAAGGGTCTCAAACTACAAATATAGATATAAAGACAATAATGGAGAGATTAAAAAGAATTGAGGAGACACAAGAAGAAAAAGGGAAGGAGCTGATATCTGAGATAATAATAATAAAGAATACTGTGAATGAAATAAATAACAAACTGATAAGCATGGAAAGCAGAATTACACAAGCAGAAGAAACAATCTCAGAGCTTGAGGACCAAAATATAGAAATAACCCAAACTCTTAAATTTAAAACACAGAAAATAAGCTCAAAAAGACAGAACAAAACCTTCAAGAGATAAGTGACTACCTCAAGAGGCCTAACCTAAGAGTAATCGGACTCCCTGAGTCAGAAAGAGAAACAGAGACCACATTGGAACAAACTTTCCATGAGATCATTCATGAAAACTTCCCTTATCTAATCAGTGATGCAAAAATTCAAACACAAGAGATTCAGAGAACCCCTGCAAGACAACAAATGAGAACACCAACTCCTAGACACATAATAATTTGCCTAAACAAACTAGGCACAAAAGAAAAAATCCTAAAGGCAGCAAGAGAAAAAGGCCAGATCACCTACCATGGAAGACCAATCAGAATAGCAGCAGATTTATCTACAGGAATCC